>NW_022196905.1:193063468-193069028 GCF_008632895.1 Mastomys coucha
TCTTCCTGTATTCCAAACTTCTGGGCTAATAACCACTTATCAGACAGTGCATACCGTGTTTGTTCTTTGATGATTGGGTTACCTCACTCAGGATGATATTCTCCAGATCCATCCATTTCCCTATGAATTTCATAAATTTATTGTTTTTAATAGCTGAGTAGTACTCCATTGTGTAGATGTACCACAATTTCTGCATCCACTCCTCTGTTGAGGGACATTTGGGTTGTTTCCAGGTTCTGGCTATTATAAATAAGGCTGCTATGAACATGGTGGAGCATGTGTCCTTCTTACATGTTGCAGTATCTTTTGGGTATATGCCCAGGAGTGGTATAGCTGGGTCCTCCGGTAGTACTGAAACTGGTAAAGGAGATATCATATGACATGTAAATGAAGAAAATATCTAATAAAAAAGAAAAAACTATATTTCTTAAAAACAAAATAAAATATTAAAACTAAAGAAAAAATGGAAAGCCATTTTTGTGCCAATTGACTGTGTCAACATTTATGAATCTGAGTTCCACAAAATCTGATTCAGAAAGTCTTCTCTGTCTCTCACTGCAACATTAAGAAATGTTTTCTTTAACTATCTTCATATTTCATATGAAGCCATGAAACAGTCTAAGAAACAGTAAATTATAATTAAATTTTAGCTTTTTTCTTCAAATATATAACTTTCTACATTGTATCTAAGATTCTATGGCACCTGAAAATCATTCGTATTTGAATTGCTGTTTATGGAATAATTAGAAACAATCAGAATTGTGAATGTTTGATTTATTATAAAATGGTTCTTCTTGAGTCAAATCTCTTTCTTTCTTCCTTTCTTCCTTCCTTCCTTCCTTCCTTCCTTCCTTTCTTTCTTTCTTTCTTCCTTTCTTTCTTGGTTTTTCAAAATAGGTTTTCTCTGTGTAGTCCTGGCTGTCCTGGAACTCAGAAATCTGCCTGCCTCTTCCTCCCAAGTGCTGGGATTAAAGGCATGTGCTATCACTGCCTGGCTAGAGTAAAATCTTATAAGAAATATTGTAGCCATGGTTTGTAAATATAGTCCTTCAATATGTTCTAAAATAAGTTAATCAATTTTATTAAAAATATAATCTACTATGTGTTCAAGATATAAACTGAAGTATAGACTTCTAAACATTGTCAATGGCATATTGATGGTAACAATATTTTCTATTTTAGAAGTAATTTTTAAAAACTTAATATGACTTTCAAGTTTTTTCTAATGGATACTTAGGAGATCATAATGATGTATCTCAGGAGTACATATTTAAGAAAATGTATTAAAAGAAATGGTTCAAGTGCAATTAAATAATTTATGATATCACATTTTATCTGACATCAAGCCTTATCAATTATTAGATATTTATTATAAACTACTATTTGTATCATTTTTCAGAGAACATGACTGAACAGGATTATAAATTGTATATGAGAATATTTATTCTTTAATTTAAGGAACAAATTAAAATAATTAATATTTGGCCACTTTAAGGGGTTAACTACAGACTGAAATCTAATTAACTACTTTGGAAACAGAAAAATAATAATTATGTGGGATGTATTTTTAAAATTTATATTTAGTAAGAATTATAAATCTATGCAATCTAATGTTATTGTTTTAGTGGTTTTCCTTCATATTCCAGGTATAATTAAGATTCTAAATATTGTTATTAAATTAGTTGTAAAGCAGTATTTTGAATATTTAGTAAGTAACATTTCATTACTTTAAAATAATATTGACATATATTACCAATGCAATCAAATATAATTTACTTTGTTCATATGAAGATTCCTAATTCTGTATATCAAAGATGAATCAAATCATAGTCATTTTAACATTTTTTATTTATTGTATTTAGAATATATCTTAAGTACTGACCTTTTGATATGAAGAAAGACCATACCCAAGGCAACCATGGGAAGAAAGCATTTAATTGGATTCTTGCTTATAGTTTCAGATTTCTCCATGACTCTTGAGGGAATACGGCAGCAAGCAAGCAGACACGGAGCTTTTATAAGATCAATAAGCACATGACAGAGAGAGAAAAAGACTAGACCTGGCTTGGATTTTTGAAACATGAAAGCCCACATCCAGTGCCATATTTTATCCGAGGCTATACCTCCTAATCCTTTCAAAAGATCCTTTCTACTAATTGGAGAAAAAACATAAAAATATATAAGCATATAGGGACCATTTTAGAGGATTGCAAAATCGATCATCAATAGGAGGAGAGGACCTTGGCCCTGTGAAGGTTCTATGCCCCAGTGTAGGGGAATGCCAGGGCCAGAAAGTGGGAGAGGGCGGGGTGGCAGGCATGGGGAGGGGGGAGGCAACAGGGGTTTGTTTTTGTTTGTGTTTTTGTTTTTTGGAGGGGAAACTGGGAAAGGAGAAATTCGCATGTAAATAAAGAAAATATCTAAAATAAAAAAAAAAAAAAAAAAAAAAGAAAAAAAAAATATATATATAAGCATATAGGGACCATTTTAATTCAAACAACCATAGCATATTTTTCTTTAACAATACTTACCTATATAACTTATTAATATTCCCATGTTTGAATGTAAAATAATTTATTTATTTATTATAAACTGATACTCACAGTTTTTACCGATTTGAGGTATGATGAATACTGCTCTGATGAGCATGTATATACTTGTTTTATAGAATATATGTACTAAGCAAGGTTTCAGTTAAAATATGCTAACATCTGAGGAACTCCACATTTTTTAAATTTTTTTTAACTATTACATATTTTTTATTAGATATTTTTCTTTGTTTACATTTCAAATGATATCTCCTTTCCCAGTTTCCCCTCCTGGGAAAATAAAATGTTTCCTCCAGCCTCCCCCTGCGCAACAACCACCCTCTCCCTCTTCCTGGACCTAGCATTCCCCTACACTGGGGCATACAACCTTCACAAGACCAAGGGCCTCCCCTCCCATTGATGACCTACTAGATCATCCTCTGCTACATATACAGCTGGAACCATGAGTCCCAGCATGTGTACTCTTTGGTTCAGTGGTTTAGTCCCTGTGAGTTATGAGGGTACTAGTTAGTTCATATTGATGTTTGTCCTAAAGGGCTGCAAACCTTCCATCTCCGTGGGTCCTTTCTCTAGCTCATTCACTGGGGACCTTGTGCTCAGTCCAATGGATGGCTGTGAGCCTCAACTTCTGTATTAGTTGGACACTGTCAGAGCCTCTCAGAAGAGAGCTATATCAGGCTCCTGTCAGCCAACACTTGCCAGAATGTACAATAGTGTCTGGATTTGATGATTGAATATGGGAAGGATTCTGAGGTGGAACAATCTCTGGATTGTCCTTCCTTCAGTCTCTGCTCCATAGTTTGTCTCTGCAACTCCTTCCATGGGTATTTTGTTCCCACTTCTAAGAAGGAATGAAGTATCCAGACTTTGTTCATCCTTCTTCTTGAGTTTCTTGTGGTTTGTGGATTGTATTTTGGGTATTCGGAACATCTGGGCTAATATCCTCTTATCAGAGAATGCATACCATGTGTGTTCTTTTGTGACTGGGTTACCTCACTCATGATGATATTCTCCAGATCCATCCATTTCCCTAAGAATTTCATAAATTCATTATTTTTAACAACTGACTAGTACTCCATTGTATAGATGTACCACATTTTCTGTATCCATTCCTTTTTTGAGGGACATCAGGTTTTTTTCTGCTTTCTGGCTATTATAAATAAGGCTGCTATGAACATGGTGGAGCATGTGTCCTTATTACATGTTGGAGCATCTTCTGGGTATATGCCCAGGAGTGGTATAGCTGGGTCCTCTGGTAATACTATGTCCAATTTCCAGAGGAACTGCCAAACTGATTTCTAGAGTGGTTGTACCAGCTTGCAATTCCACCAACAATAAGGAGTGTTCCTCTTTCTCAACAATCTCTCCAGGATCTGGTGTCACCTGAGTTTTAGATCTTAGCCATTCTGACTTGTGTGAGGTGGAATCTCAGGGTTGTTTTGATTTGCATTTCCCTGATGACTATGGATGTTGAACATTATCAGAGAAAAAATGAATTTTTATTGCAGGCCTATAGTTTTATAAACCTATATTTATAAGAGTTCTTAAAGGCTTCAACTTCTCTTATAGCCCATGAACCAAAGGTAGGGGAGGAAGATGACTAATAGCACAAACAGGTACATGGACCTGTTTAGAAGTAATTCTTGGGACTGTTGCATTCTTTGTTGTCTGCAGTTAAAAGCAAAACACCAAATATTAATCAACAGCAGCAGCTCAACACAGGAGAAATCATGAGGCTGATAGTCATGAGTCTGTGGAAGCTGCAAAAAGCAGCTGGAATACCACCAAAAGTTCTTTGGTGTGATTCTCTCTATGAAGTCACAGCAAGCAAAGGTCAAGGTGAACCAATGCCAGAACATCATCAGCAAAGACCAGCAAGGAAAAGACAGGCCAGCATATCCCCTCCCACTGATGCCAGATAAGACCATCCTCTGATCCATATAGAGCTGTAGCCATGGGTCCCTCCATGGGTCCCTCTTTGGTTGGTGGTTTAGTCCCTGGGACCTCTGGGGAGTCTGTTTGGATGATATTGTTCCTCTTTCTATGGGGTTGCAAACCTCTTCAGCTCTTTCAGTACTTTCCCTTACTCCTCCTTTGGGGTCCCCTTGTTCAGTTTCAGTGGTTGGCTGCAAGGATCTAAAGCTGTACTGGTCAGGCCTCTCAGGAGACAGCTATACCAGGCTCCTGTCAGCAAGCACTACAGAAAAGTATTTTGGGCTGGGAATTGTTCAGGATCCTTTTCTTGGCTAATTTAAGACATAAAAGGCAGGACAAACTGGAAGCACATCAGGTAGCTGCAGGGAATCTCAAGCACTAACACTTCAAACAGCAGCAGATAGAACCAGCCATTAAAGAAAGGCATTTCTTGGAATGATAACATAAATGTGCAACAGAAACACAGAGAAAATTGATCCCCCACAAACAGAAGAGGAACTTTCAGTACCTGAAAGTGCAGTCCCTTCTCAATGGCTGGGTATTTTAAAGTCTCTGAAGAGCTATAGCCACTAATTTATGGTTGGCCAGTTTGAAGATAAGATAAGAAGTCTGACTGGCCCACATGTTGTGTAAAGATGTCCTGATCCAGTTTTGTACTTGTTGAGCCACAGTGTCTTAGCTGTAAAATACTAAGTAGAGTTTTGAAGTTGAGCTAAATGAATTTTGCTGCATGAAATGATTCAAAACTCATGTGAGCCAGGAAGTTGAATGTGGTAGTTTGTATGAGAATGACCCTCATATACTCATACATTTCAGTGTTTAGTCACTAGTGGGACCATTTGAGAAGGATTAGGTGTACTGTTGTAGGAATAGTTATGGCATTTTGGAGTAGTGTGTTCATGGGATAAGCTTTGGCATTTCAAAATCCCATTCCTGTCCTTGGTATACTGTCTTTCTGTCACTGTTACTCAGTCTTTCTGTCTTGATGCTTCTCTCCCTTTTCCTCTCCCTCCACCCTCCTCTATCCTTCCTCTCTCTCTCTCTCTCTCTCTCTCTCTCTCTCTCTCTCTCTCTCT
>NW_022196905.1:193069045-193088938 GCF_008632895.1 Mastomys coucha
TCTCTCCATCTTTTCCTGCCAGGGCTTCAAGGTGTAGAGTTTTGAGATTCTTCTACAGTATCATGTCTGCTTCCCACGATCATTGACTAATGCTTTAACATTGTAAGTAAGCCTCTAATGAAATATTCCTTTTATAAGAGTTAACATAGCCATGGTGCTTCTTTATAGAAATACATCAGTAACTAAATGCATAGTCTAAGATTCTTACATCCCTTTCTCATAAGTCCATTGCAAATACAAGAGTGTATGCAGTACATGTAATATTTCAACATATATGTATACCGATATACTTATATATATGTAAATATACTGATCATTTCTCTAAAAAATTGCATTAAATTATGTGACTATGTAACTCATAGTCATATAATGTAGTTACCAAATGTAATTATTTAAAATGATTGACAATACAGGAAGAATTCTAATTACTTTAAAATCTGGTGTATAACACTAATATTTCTATAATTTAACAAAACCAAATAATTTTAGTATATGTCATATTCCTACAAACACCAGCATAAAGAAAAGGAGCATTTTGAGCTTGGATTAGTTGAAAAATAATGATAAATATTTCTATCACCATTCTTTTTTATTAATCATTTTATTTGTTTACATTTCAAGTGATATCCCCCTTCTCAGTTATCCCAACACAATCCCCGCATCTCATACTCCTCCCCTTTGCCTCTATGAGGGTCTAGCACAATTCTTTAAATATCAGTTTGTGGATATTCCCATGTGAGATTTTATTTCTCACTAATACTTCCTAGGACACATAATAACGCAAATTAACACAAACATTGTAATTTTCCTGGACTTATACTAACTCTATGATGCCCCAAGGAAGTGAAATACAGGAGTACTAACATATCCCAGTCATTTGCTTCTTTGTAAAACTGCATAACTACTTTTATATTTTCCACTTCTTTCTTTTCCTCAATGAATAAGGGGGCAAACTGACTGGTCACCTAGTCATTATTAGTGCTAGAAGTAGTTCAGACTTTCAGTAGCTATCAAATAGAGTATTCACAGTTTTTTAGGACATGATTTTGACATAAATCTTGAATTTGTAGGTTAATGCGCAGATTTGGGATATTTACAGTATATTTTCAAAGATCATAATTTTAGACTGTGTAAAATATTAAAGAATGAGGCATTAAAATTTCTTTCTAAATATTTTAAGCAAATGAGAAGAAAAGTCATATATATGAAATATAATTAATAATAGCATCTATCTAGTTATTTTTTATCTATATCTATCTATATCCTGGTAACATTTTATTTAAAATATCAATTAAATAAATATAATAAAATATAAGTAAGATGAAAAATTTAAAGCTGGGTTCCTAAATACACTGTCAGCATTTATATAGAAACTACTAATTGTTACTTTAAAAGATTTTAAACTATGCTGAATTATTTGACAAGGGCATATCTTTTTAAAGTGAAAGTAATGGTGATATAAAATGAATGTGTACATAGGAAAATATAGATAAAACTTATTCAGATGAGACTTTCAAAAATACTTATCAGTTGTATTGCTATTTATTTATATTTATTACAGAAAGAAACAATATCAAATTTGCTTTTCAAACATTTTAGTGGTCTTAAGTTAGCTAATTTTACAAATTATGTATTTTATTAAAAAGACACAAAATGAAATTTTCATTACCTAATATAGTTTTAAAAGCATAGTTCCTGTAACATCAAATGGTAGTTTTATTAGCTATTTCTTCAGAATATTTTTTCATCACAGGGAGACATATGTATGTGTGTGTCTAAAGTATAAGAACAATGAATTTATGCAACATCTTGAGCTCAATTCAGATGAGGAAGAGGGTGTCCACGCCCTTCATTTAACATTCAGAAGAAAATCATCTAAGTTAAAAGTAACATCAAAGAACACTTGTGTCAGCACCTTTTTGTGTGTAATCATGTATTGCAGTACAGCAGTATATGACTTAATGAGAACTCCTTCAAAATGAAATCACAGCAATAGTATGTTGTTAAGCTCATAGGTACTCAACGAAAAGTCCTGAGAAAGGAAAGTGAATTCTGGTAAATCACAGATATTAAAACCTCCACAAAGCAATGGAAAGTGAGCACAGCCAGCTATTCTCACTGCTACAGAGTACATTTACAATTTCATTATAAAATTAACATAGTCCACTTTTGAAGTAAGATTTAGATTGTACTTTGACTATCCCAGATATTCAGTATCCTAGCTTCTACTCTTGGTTCAAAGTTATTGCTGTAAACAATCTCCAATGTTTCCAAGGATATTTGTTTATGTATATGTAGAGGGTTTTTTTTTGCCTGAACATAATTTTATATTTATGAAGCAAGACAATTCTCTGTAAATAAACAAGAATGGAAAACAAATATTGCAATCATCAAGTGTGAGTGGACCTTTGCTTTGATCAACCTAAATTCTTTTTCAATTTTATTTATGTTTGGAGGACTACAGATATAGTTATAAAGCATAATCCATGCACTACGTGAAGAACATATTTTATCCCCTCTGTCAAAGACAGTTATCTTGACTTTTTTTTCTCTTAGAAATATGTAGACAAGAAAACTTTGAATCTCATAAGTTTAATGCTGGTATTCCTTGATATTACTATCATCTATCAACAATTCCCAGAATGCCTTCTGAATTACCTAAACTGCATTCTAAATTGCTAATCAATGCAACTGCTACATTGTCCTTCAGGTTGTCACTAAATTTGACAAATCCAGTCACTAAAAATATTTACTACACTAGGATTATAAATGAATTCCATTATTCTTCAAATGCTTTGATTAATGTGGTGGGTTTTTTCCATGCTAAGGCAATATGAAGTATGTAGATTCACAAGAATACTTTTAATTAATTCTCAAAAGGTTTCCAAACCCTTTTTATTGGAATATTAAGAGAAGCTCACTGCCTTAGTCAGTGTTCTATTGCACAATGATCAAGGCATGAAGAAGTTATTTAATTGGGACTTGCTTACAGTTTCAGAGATTCAGTCTATCATCATTAGAGAAGAAAACATGGTTGCACAATGGCTCTGGAGGAGTAGTTGAGAGCTCCATCCTGAACCACAGGCAGAGTCTGGGTCTGCCATTTGCTTTTGAAGCCTTGAGGCCCTTCTCCAGCAACACACTTCCTCAAACAAGGCCATGCATCCTAATCTTTCTAATCCTTTCAAATATTTCTACTCCCTCGTGACAAAGCATTCAAGTGCCTGTGCCTATGGGGATTGTTCACATTCAGACCATCACATTCACATCTATACTAATAGCATTAATATAATTAAGTTTTTTTAAAAAGTGCAGACCCTATATTGAATTTTTACAATTTCTCTCAAAGTGTCAAATGTACATGAAAAATTCCTTCCCTAATTACTAAAATATAGCAACTTGTATCAGAATAGACGATGCATATGTAGAGATCAGATACATAAAAGAGACAAAATAAAAGTGGACTATTTAGATTGTGTATCACTGTCACTGTGTGGAGTGAGCTGCTGCTTAGCTCCATGCTTCAATGATCTGAATTTAACTGGAAACTTTTACATTTCAGCTTAAATATTATCTTTTAATGAGACTTTTAAAGGGATTTGCATAATTCTCAAGCCAAGCATGTCATTCTGAAGAGCCATCAGTATCCTTTTCCATTGCTTATCTTAATGCAGCCTCAAAAATGACTCCTTGTGACAACCATGGCAAATATGAAACAAAAGTAAAATGAAACAAAGTCATTTATCATCCTGTAATTACAAAATGTCTCTTGAGACAATCAGCCTTATCTGCTTTCAGTCCTGCAAAAAAAATCGTTTGTGTTTCATTTACTTTGTTATTATTTTCAGATTTCTAAAATATAATAGTAAAGTATCAAGGGAGTCTTAAAATGCAAGTAAAACTGGCAAATGAGGTGCTTTTTTTTTCTTTTGTTGGGAAAATAAATAATACATGTGTTGTGATTTTAATATGTGGTCCTAATTCTTAAATATGCATTACAGGTGATTATAGTTTTAAGTCATAACAACTAATTTTTATCAATATTTTTATTGGTTTAGTATTTTTCCAATATTATTAATTTTCCTATGAAATCTGCTTATTTAGTTAATATAAATATACAGGCAAAAATAATAATTAACAAAGATTTAATAAAGTATATATATATCAAAAGAATTTAATAAAATTAACCTTAGAAAATGTGCATAATCAATTCAATCATTTTTTAAAAAATACTATAGTTTACAACTTAATTAAACTTTATTTTACATATTTCAATTTTGCTTTTCACAATATCTTTTTTGCTGAATTTCCACAGAGGTATGATTCAATATTAGGAAAGCATTTTACATTCTAATTGTAAACTAAATTATAAAAGAACATAATTAGATCAATTCTCCTGTTCAAAACTTTTAGAGTACTTGGCCGACTACGATCATAGGGCCTACTATGAAGTATGGTTGACAATCTACTGAAGAAAACTGATATTTGATTTCCTAAAAATTATTAATCCCTAATAGCTTTCGGGTTAGATGAGGGGTTATAAGTTCCCTTCATCTTTTCAGTCCAAGATTATTAGTGTGTCTGCCTTGAGCCTCTGTAGTTGTGCATGCTGCCACAGTTTTTGTGATCCTGTATGTAAGTGAATCTTATCTAGAACATAAGGTTTTATAAAACTGTTCAAATATAAACAAAGTAGCATAAGATTTTAAAATTCATATGGGTTAGTTAAACTGCATATTTAGAAGTACGTGAACACTGTATTTACATTCTTTTCTAGAAAGTTCAGTTCAAATTTTTCATCTTTAAAATGATGAGACAGAACATTAATCAAGTTCTTGTATAAGCCTAATATTACCTGAATTAAAATAATACTTTTTAAATTCAATACGGATTACCTAATGGATTTGCCCCATGCCCTGGCTGTGGCTTTGTTGTTTTGTTGCTGTTTTCATTCAAGCTCCTGTAACAAATTGTAAAGTTTGTTTACTTCTGAGGATTCCAGCAGCTAAAAATCTAAGATAAAGGCTTGACTAACAGTTAAGAGCTTCAGATACCTTACATAAGCTGTGCAATTTTATGAGGTCCCATTTGTCAATTCTTGATCTTAGAGCATAAGCTATTGGCGTCCTCTTCAGGAAATTTTCCCCTGTGCCTATTTGCTTGAGGCTCTTCCCCACTTTCTTTTCTATTAGTTTCAATGTATCTGGTTTGATGTGGAGGTCCCTGATCCACTTGGACTTGAGCTTTGTACAAGGAGAAAGGAATGAATCGATTTGGATTTTTCTACATGCTAACTGCCAGTTGAGCCAGCACCATCTGTTGAAAATGCTATCTTTTTTTCCACTGGATGATTTTAGCTCCTTTGTCGAAGATCAAGTGACCATAGGTGTGTGGGTTCATTTCTGGGTCTTCAATTCTGTTCCATTGATCTACCTGCCTGTACCAATACCGTGCAGTTTTTATCACAATTGCTCTATAATACAGCTTAAGGTCCAGGACTGTGATTCCACCAGAGGTTCCTTTATTGTTGAGAATAGTTTTGGCTCTCCTGTGTTTTTTGTTGTTCCAGATGAATTTGCAAATTGCTCTTTCTAAGTCTGTGAAGAATTGAGTTGGAATTTTGATGGGGATTGAATTGGGAAAAGATCTTTACCATTCCTATATCTGATAGAGGGCTAATATCCAAGAACAAAGAACTCAAGAAGTTAGACTCCAGAGAAACAAATAACCCTATTGAAAAATGGAGTACAGAGCTAAACAAAGAATTCTCAACTGATGAACAACGAATGGCTGAGAAGCACCTAAAGAAGTGTTCAACATTCTTAGTCATCAGGGAAATGCAAATCAAAACAACCCTGAGATTCCACCTCACACCAGTCAGAATGGCTAAAATAAAATCTCAGGTGACAGCAGATGCTGATGAGGATGTGGAGAAAGAGGAACTCTCCTCCATTGCTGGTGGGATTGCAAAGATTTTCTTGTAATATTTCAATGATTAATTTTTATATCAGTACAGTAAAATACTTGAACTTTTGAACAATTTAGATGCTAAGAACATCAGTAAGGAACTCAGGGGAAGGTGAATGCAGTGTGGCTAGGATGCAAAATGCAAGTGATTGATGATTTTGTATGAGATATGATTTAAAGTGATCATGAACAGAAAGATAGTACTAAGTCATTAACTTATATACAGATAGGATACAATTGCCAATGTACAAATGAGGCCATTCCCAAAGTTAGTTTTATATACAGTGTTCAACCAAGTGATATAAAAGGGGCTAAAAACTGATGATTTGCAAGATAATAATTCTTTAAAAGAAAAAAATAAAGGTGTAGTAAATAGCATTTTTGTGAGTTTGAAAAGCCAAAGAAGTTTATGGTCTCCTTACCAAGGTCATGAAAACACTAAGCAACTGGCATTTTGCTGCCTGTTGTTGAATGTGTTATGTATATTACATGGTGATATGGGTTATACATGCAGGTGAAATAGTTCAGTGTGCTTAAAAACCTTTTTAAATGCTGACTGTTATAAAGAGAAGGTAATATGTGAAAAAAAAACAGGTTTTTCAATATTGAACTTGAGAACAACCTGTTTTAAAAGTTTACTAACCATCCACATAGAAGACAAACATTCTACACAGTGAGAATGATTTTCATGGATGTAAAAACAGACACATAATGCAATGTTTTTGTAAGGTTTCTAAGAGAGTGAGACCACTGGAGTGTCACTGAGAAGAAAGAATGAAGCTTTATTGAGATGTTAACTATTAATCCCTGTTATATGGTTGTTTGTGGGTATACCTGTGTGTAGCCCCTTTCTTTTGGTTTTGCAGATGTGAGGTTATTTATTTCCTGTGTCTTCATGGGTACAGAAAATCAATTCAGACAAGATATTTTCCCCTTCTAGTACCTTCTGTAGGATCAGATTTTTGGAAATGTTTTTGGTTAAATTTGAGTTCGTAATGGACTATCTTGTTTCCTTCATCTATGATGACTGAACCTTTTGCTGGGTTATTAATCTGGACTGAAATCTGTGGCTTCTTAGAGACTGCATATCTTCTCTCCATGCCCTTCTGACTTTTACAGACTAGGTGAGCAGTCAAGTGTGATTCTAATATGTCTGCCTTTATATGTTACTTGTACTTTTGATATTGCAGATTTAATATTCTTACTTTGTCCTATATGTTTAATGTTTTAATTATTACATGGCAAAGGGCTTTGGCAAGGGGGTTTTCTTTTCTATTCCACTCTGTCTGGTGTTCTATAAGTTTCTTGTGCATTTATAGGCATGTCTTTTTCAGGTTAGAAAATTTTTCTTCTACAGATTTGTTAAAAATATTTTTCTGTGCCTTTGAGCTAGGGTTCTTCTCTTCCTTCTATTCTTCCTATTTTTAGGTTTGGTCTTTTATAGTGACTCAGATTTCTCAGATACTTTGTGTTAGAAAATTTTAGATTTAACATTTTCTTTGTCTGATGTGTCTATTTCTTCCAACATGTCATCAATGCCCCAGATTCTCTCTTCCATCTTTTGCAGTCTGGGTGATCCTTGCATTTATAGTTACTGTTCAATCACCTGGATTTTCTATTTTGAGATTTCCTCATAGTGTGTGTGTGTGTGTGTGTGTGTGTGTGTGTGTGTGTGTGTGTGCATTGGTTCTATTTCCATTTTCCGAACTTGGACATCTTTATTTTTTTCTTCAAGTGTTTGTTTTATTTTTCTTGTCATTCTTGTTTTTCTTTAAGGGATATATTCATTTCCTCCAATTTTTTATTTGCATTTTTCTTCAATTTCTTTAAAGAATATATTCATTTGCTCTTTAAAGACCTCTATCATCTTCATAAATTTGATTTTAAGGGCATTTTATTGTCCTTGTCCTTCAGTCATGTTGGACTATTCAGGCTTTCCTGTTCTAGGATGTATGGGCTATGGTGGTGACATATTGCCCTGGCAATTGTTGATTTTGTTATTACTCTGGACTCTGGGCACTTGGATTTAGGGTGATTGTAGGATTTGGATTTTATGGGATAGTTTAACTTGGACAGAGGAGTGGCAGGAGCATGATTAGTAGGAAGGAACTACTTCAAGTAGAGAAACTATCCTAAACAGAAATTTTGCAAGGGACCTATGATCAGAACACGATGCTGTGAAAATTAAGATCACAGGATGCTGTGATACTAAGATGCTATGATATGAGGGTGGCCTGGTCTTCAGTCAGATTCCTGAGATATGTAGAATATGTACTTTTTGTTTCTTCAGAGGGGATCATTCCTTTCAGCCAGTGAATTGGACAAGCCTTTGGCTGATTTTGGATTCCTAAATGTTCTGCTCTAGATACTTCTTTCCAGAGTGGGGTGTCAAATATGTGGGTAGAAAGGTTGGGCCCAACTGGTTCTGTTTATAGAGTAGCTTGTATTTAATTCATCGAGTACCTCTGCCAAGCCTAACCGTTGATAGGAGGAAGACAGATGGGTCAGAAGGAGTTGATTTTAAGTATGGTGGGTGATTTAATTTATTTTTTTATTTTGAACATGTTTGAGGAGTTATTGGCATAGGAAGAGAAGAAGCCTAGTAAGGGACCCCAGAAAGAACAAGTCCTGTGGACAGATGCTACAAAACTTATTCCATGGTTCAGAAGGAGAGGAATAGCCATTGACCTTAAAATGGTATGCTATGTTCTGAAGGGTTTTGTTTGTTTGTTTGGGGTTTATTTTTATTTGTTTCTTTGTTTATTATTTCCATTTCAGCTTTAGGCAATTAGTTGACATAATGGCACCGGTCTTCTTTGAGGAAGAGATAGGTTTCTCTGTTTTCTGCTGTCTTGCGTGATGCCAGCAGTCGACTCATCCTGCAGAAGAGAGATTAGGACTATAGTATAGAGGATATGGAGAAGGATAATATGTATTTATAGGAAATACTATATAGGAATTCCACTGATATTGTGAGATTTCAGAGAGGAATGAAGAGGAAGCAGGTGTTATAATTGGAGTTGAGGTTTAGTGATTTAAGGAGTCATGGAGAGGCACTGAGCATATCCTTCTTCTCAAGGATGATCTAAGAGGAATTATAACTAGGTGCCAGTAGTTGCTATACATCCAGATACTTCTATTAGGGAATCAAAAGTAAGCCTGTGACCAATCTGAAGAAATTTAATATGTTTGGGTTTACTCGGTGGTGCTTATGAGAACCACATTCTCTTTCATCCTGGCCATTCATTTGGGATGTCCCAAATATATGGTAGAGGAGATAACATACTTTGCTTTACTATTCTGGTATGATTGGATATGCTCTCTTTTGGTTGGACCTATCTGGCCCTTACAGCATGAAAATTTCCCACACACAATATCTTCCATATGTGATAAACCATAGTAATTTTTGTTCTTTTGTAAGACAGAGATATTTTTCTAGGTTTTGTTATTCACTGTTTGAGTGAGGCTGGATACCATTTGTAATAATCAGTTGACATTCAGAAAGAGAAACTTAAGAGAATTGAGATGGAGGAACCAGAGAAAGGACAAAACATGTAGTTGAGGATTTGGATTTACCTTCATCCTTACCACTTTCAGAGACCAAAACATGATGTCATCAAATACATGGAGGACTAGAGGCTATTAATGCATAAAAAGATGAGAGGATAGTATAACGGGATAGATAGTAACAATGTTTAAGTAAGCATTTTTTATGTTGTGAGAGATGTGATGACAGTGGAGATCTTAAGCTTATGAGGCCTCATGAAAGTGGAAGCATCCTTATCTTCTGTCACAGTAAAGTTTGGTTTTCTGGGTTTAGCCCATTTGTGCCATGAGAGATGAACCCATTTTGTGACTCCTGGGAGCTTAGCCACCATTGGAGAATGACTAGGTGTCGTCCATTCTAGAGGAGCACAGGCATTGGGAATTAGTTTATTTAAGGTATACCTAATATCTAGAGTTGAGAGGTAGATTAGTTGGATCTGTATGGGCTTGAGGAGGAGCTTGTCAACATGTTCATAGAGGAGTTTGAGCAAGTTAAAAAATAGGAGAATAATCATGTAAAGGTGTAGACTCTAGGGAAGGAAGATGCATCCATATATGAGACCCAACAGATTAAGACTAGGAGAATGGGTGTTAGACATCATTCAGGTTAGAGCAAGAGAAAAAGACAGACCCATTATAAATACATAGTTCTTGGGTTAGTTTGGAGAAGTAGATTTGATGATGACTTAATCTCATTCTTCCTTTCTTATAATTGATGTCTGTAGGGTATCTGAAGTTTTCATTCTATTTTTAGGAGCTTGGAGCCCTAATGGGTGATTGCTTAAATGGTAAATGAACAAAAGTTTATTATCAGACTAGGAGGAAAAAGGAAGTCTAAAATAGGAAGACTGTTTTCTAGGACATGAGCAGAAAGCATGTCAGCCATTTTGATAGTAGTGGAGAAAGACACCACCCATCCTAAAAAGATTTTCACTATACTTAAAAGAAATTTAAGTCTTTTGGGAGGAGTCATGTGTGTAAAATCTACTAACCAGTTGACTCCTGGGAGAGAGTTCAGTGCTGCTTAGATTATAGAGAAGGGAAGAGACTCAGGCCTTTCTGACAGGAATTTTGGCTCAGAGCATTAAAATTGAAATTTCTGGTTTGTTTGGAAAGTCAGTTATGTCAAATAATGTTGTGCTAAGGCACACAGGTGAAAGGATGTCTTGTGAAAGCAGAAACATGAAAGAACATTTTTATCTGAATTTAACACAGGTGAAAGGATGTTTGGATACAGCAAACATATGAAAAGATCCATGAAGAAGGAGTATAAATACAACTCCACAGACAGTGGGAGATGAGCACTGAGCACTGATTTGGTTTGCTCCACCTTATTATTGTTCTAACAGCATACATGTATTTGTTGACCCTAGATAGTGGTGCTGAGCTCAGCTTGCGATGACATTACCATTTAGAGAAACTCACCCAGGAACTGCTCATGAGGTTCCTTTCCCCAAGCCATTGTTGAGTGTTGCAGTTTCTTCTTATAGAACTACAAATGCTGGTTTGTGCCTGGTGCCAGCCTGTTGAAATGACTGGACAGTAGCTGTGAGTACATGGATGTTATCTGCCTGTCGAGAGCACTGGTGTGCAGCTACTGAGTTGTATTTGATGTTTGCTATAGGACTGAACTACTGCCAAAGAAGATAGAGCTTGGCCCCAAAGAATTATTACTGAACAGTTCCACTTCTCTTATATCCTAATAACTTTTCTTTTCTATTACCTCTGTTGGGTAGTGAGCTAGAGGAGAGGTTAAACCCATTTGAAAAGTAGGTTGCAAAAAATGTATGCCTACAGAGCATGGCCATTTGGATAGTCTCAGAAATAAGTGCAGAAAGGCGAGGATAGTACAAAGAGGAATAAGGAAGCAGGAGACTAAACAAGCGAGGGTGTGAAATAATGTTATGCAGGTGGCTGGAAATAGGTACCACCTCAGAGAGTTAGTAGAGAGGTTGCCCTCAATCAGGCAGCCCCAAGGTTCATGAGCAGCTTCTGGTTGTTATAGTTCTTGAAGTTGAGATGAGTAGCATTTAGGAGATAAATCAGTAGGGGAGAGGAAAAGGAAGAAAGACTGTGAAAATCATGGTGGGCTAGTTAGATGAGATTCTAGAGTCCCTTCTCAACAAAGGTGTTTCCCTGAGCTACCTCTAATTTGAGGGGTTGATAACCTCAGCAGTAGACGACATCTATCTTTGGAGGAAGTTAAGTCTCGGAATTTAAAAAAGAGTGGTAAAACTTATTCTTTTAAGGTCCCTATAATGGGGGTTGATGATCAACCCAATATCCCCCCCCCAAAAAAAAACATGGCTCCCTTGCCATTTTTAATAAATGACATGTTCCTTTCCATTCCAATTCCTTTTTGGTACTATCTACCAGCTCCACCCTTTTGTTAGGATGAGACACAATGCAAAGCTCTCTCTCCTCTCTCTCTCTCCCTATTCTCACAATCAGATACCTTCTTTGTACTCTCCAATGTCTCCTTCACTAGGGAGTGATAGCAATGAGGCCCATAAGAAAGAAGAGAGTAAGGAGAATGATGTGGAACAAAACAATGAGGAAGACATGGAGAGAAGTGAGGGAGAAACAGACACACAGACACAGAGACACAAACAAACAGAGAGAGAGAGACACACACACACATACTACACACAGAGAATGAGTGTGTAGTGTATGTCTTTGTGTGCATGTGTCAGGGACCAGTCACTGACTCTAGAAACATGCATCCAATCAAGGTCCAAGAAAGAGAAATCTCTGGCATCAGATGGATATCATGACCGCTTGATAGATCAGGGGTATTCATTGGCATGCTGTCAAAATATTGTCTGGACACGTCTCTGTAGAATAGGGTAACCTGGAAGAGACACTTACTAAGAAGATCTGAAAAGCAAGAAAGGTGGAATGAGATTTCCAAATCAGTTTTGGGTGCAGAGGATGGCAATGGGCAGGAGTTCTGTAGTAATAAGGGGCCCAAACAACAGTTTGATTGTCACATCCAAGGGAAGGAGGGAAAATGTCCCAGTAGAGAATTGTACACATGTCTCCTTGGTTTGGAACCATATACATGGTTTATGGAAGCTGGAGACCACCAGAGCCTCATTGGGGCCATAAAACATGCTTTTTTAAAATTATTTTATTTATTTACATCCCAAACGTCACCCCCTCCCAGAGTTCTTCATCTCATAATCCTCCCTTTAGCTTCACAGAGGGTGCTGCCCTGCCTCTCCCCTCATCCCCAGCATTCCCCTTCCCTGGAATATCAAGTCTTTAAAGGATTAGGCATATCCTCTCTCCCTGAGGCCAGACAAGGCAGTCTTCTGTGACTTATGTGCCTGGGGCTGAGCAGCTCATTTACGCAATGGTTGGTGGTTTAGTTTGGGGATGTAGGTCAATTGACACTTTTGGTCTTCCTATGAGATTAGCATTCCCTTTCCCTTCTGCACTTAATCCTTCCCCTAACTCTCCAGTAGGAGTCACCAACCTCACTCCAACGGTTGACTGTAAGTTTTTGCATCTGTCACAGTCAGCTGCTGGTAGAGCCTCTCAGAGGACAGCCTTGCCAGGCTCCTCTCTGCAAACACAACATAGCATAAGTAATATTTTCTTGGATTGGTGCCCCCACATAGGATGGATCCAAGTTGGGCTGGTCACTGGCTGGCTTTTCCTTCAGTCTCTACTCAATTTTTGCTCCTGCATTTCTTTTAGACAGGAACAATTCCGGGTCAAAAATTTTGAAGGTGGGTTGGTGTCCTCATCCGTTCACTATGGGAGGTATTGTCTTCAGCTTCCATCTCCCCACTGTTGGGTATTTTGATTAATGTCATCACAATGAACTCTGTGAGTCTCTCCATTCACAGGTATCTGGGACTTCCTAGAGATTTTCCCCACAACCTCTATCTCTAGCAGCTGAATATTTTGGTTCATTCTCCTGGCCTTCTGAGCCTCTCTTCTATCTCTCCCGAAATCTGATCCTACCCCTGCTATTCTGCTTGCCCTCCTTTCTCCCACGCAGGTTCCTCCCTCCCTCTGCCTCTTATGACAATTTTGTTTTCAGTTCTAAGTAGGATAAGCATCCTCATTTGGACTTTCCTTCTTATTTATATTCTATGGGTCTGTTGAACTATCTCTAAAAGAATGGAGAGAAACTCCACAAAAAAGGGATTTGGGATTTCCCCCCCTCTTTAACATAACATTTTATTGCCTCAAAATCTGTATATTTTCCTCAGGTCACACCTGGCATACACAGCTTTCTTCGAATTTTTTTATTGGATATTTTCTTAGGTTTTTTTATAGGATGGATTAACTTGTGTAGGAGAGAGGCTGGAGAACAAGCAGGAAGGAAACTACCACAAACAGACATTTTTACAAGGGACTCTCTAATCATAACTGGATGCTGTGGTCTTGAGTCAGATTCCTGAGGTGATCAGAACATTTAGGTTTTTTTTGTTTTTTGTTTTTTGTTTTAATTTATGTATTTATCTTAAACTCCAGATTTTATTCCCCTCCTGTTCCACCCTCCAACTGTTCCACATCCCATACCTCCTCCCCATGCCCCTGTCTCATCGAGGATGTCCCCACCCCAAAACCCCAACCCACCAGATCTCTAAACTCCCTGGGGCCTGCAGTCTCTTGAGAGTTAGGTGTATTCTCTCTGACTTAACCTAAAGTCAGCAGCAGAACATTTAGTTTTTCTTTCACAAAAATGGCTGATCCTTCTTGGCCAGGACCCTGGGCCACACTAACAGTTTTATTTTGGTTCAATGTCCAAAATATGTGATTTTTCTCTAGAAGTAATGGGTTCATATTATATAATTCATTCACTATTCTCCATCAATCTAAAGAGCACACAAATCCTAAATAATGAAAACCTGATTATATAATGTAATTGTGCATCAATAATTCTCTATTAGAATCTATCTATCTATCTATATATATCCTCTTTCTATCATCTATCTGTGATACATTTTTAATTCATGTACATATATATGAGAGAAAATATCCAAACCTGTTTTAAATTTTAGAAGTTTAGAACATTATCTGTCTAATGAATAGCATTCAGAAATCTCTCCATGTAACATAGTTTCCAATTTTTGTTTGTTTTGTTTTTTGAGACAGGATTTCCTTGTATATCCCTGGCTGTTCTGAAACTCACTCTGTAGACCAGGCTGGCCTAGAACTCAGAAATCTGCCTGCCTCTGCCTCCCTAGTACTGGGATTAAAGGCGTGCACCACCACTGCCCAGTTCCAACTTTTTTTTTTTTTACAACAGAATAAAGTGATTAAAAATTAAATTGAGAGTTGATAGATATTTTCAAATATGAAATATTATATCACATAATTTAAAACTTGCTCAAATATTATTCATCTTATTTTCTACAAAAGTATTACCATTAAAGAAACCCTCTTTGCTATATTTTTATTTGTTTAATAGAGGAAAATTTAATTAATACTGATACTTATATTCTAATAGATACAGGCAGAAAAATATATAGCAGTGTATCTTCAAAATAAGATAAAATTTATAGAACATTTAAGCATGTGAAATGATAAAGGATGGCAATAACAAGACACAACAAAACAATTCATTGAGGATGTTTTAAAGTTGTTTAAAATCCATTTTCTCCTCCTCCTCCTCCTTCTCTTCTTCTTCTTCTTCTTCTTCTTCTTCTTCTTCTTCTTCTTCTTCTTCTTTTTCATTTTTTCTTGTATTCATTTGAAGACAATTTTGACAAATGAAACTCAGAGCTTAATTTCCACAAGGCAAGTGCTCTCACACTTAGCTATAGCCTACTCCTACTTAAAAGTCATTTAATTTAAACACATTGATATGTTTTCTAATTTATATATGTACCAACAAGAAGAAAACAATCTTAAGTTCAGGAAGGAAGAACTCCTGCTTTTTGAAAAAAATCTATATATATTGAGCCTATTTGCACAATACTATTAAACAGTTATTTTTTCTCTTTACTAATTATCTCATAGCACAATCAAGTTCTGATGGATCTATCCTGAGTGCCCTGTTTCTCTTATATCCTTTGTGTTTGTGCATTATTTTAATGCAATTACAGTATAATTAGGTAAAAGTTAAACTTACATTATTTTCCATATTAAAAATTGACTTAATTAGTATTAATTAGTAGCAACATTATTTTATTATAAAAATATTGAGCATTTTTAATGATTTCAAAATATTAAGTTTTATGTTTATAATTTGAATAAATACTTACCTATGAACAAAGAAAGTCATTTGTGAAGCTGGCTTGGTCTCTTAATAAAACTTGATTTTCTTTGTATCAGTCTTTTGGATTTTCTTATGATTGGCCCAGATATCTTGATGAGGGGTTGCTATTGATAAAACACATTTGCCTAATTTTATAACATTTCTCAATAGGGTTTCTACTGTACACCATTAACATTGGACACTGGAAAAGTTCCTCTTAAAATTAAATTACACTGTACAAAATTTTTGACAAGAAAAAATTGTCTTTTCAACTGCATATAAAATTTATAACTTATAATTGGTTAGTGAAATTTTTACTGTAAGAAAAACTAAGAGGGGATAATAAGTTAGGGAACTCAGCATACAGAGTCAGCATTCTAGATGCCTGGTATATTCAAGATAATACCACACACCCTTACTGTACATTTACCAACATTACTAAATGAAGTTGCACTGCTTCCAACCACATAATTTTTAAAATATTTTTCTTTTATTGCAAAATCCCCTCCCACTTCCCTTAATCTCTATCAGTAGAAAACAAACAGGTGTTTAAAGAATAACAATAAAATTAAATATAAGCTGAAGTAAGACAATACCATCTGAATAGAGCAAAATCAAAGACTCATACATTCACATACTCAGGAATCCCATAAAAACACAAAACTTAAAAATCATAATATTTACAGAAAGGACATGCAGGATAAATCAAAGAGAGAGGGGGGAAATAAATAAATAAGATGAAATTAAAATGAAAGAAAAAGGCCTGACAGCATCTTGAGACAAAGATTCTCCAAAGATGCCATTGAGTTTGCTTTCTGTTAGCCATCTACTACTGCTGGACACACTGCCTACATCTAAGAGTAGTTTGTTTCTTGAGAAAGTCCCTTGGAGAAAACTAAATTTTCACTTACAAGTGGTTATCAATGAAGATAGAGCCTGGGTTAGGGAAGGGGGCATGCCTCTCTTCTCTGTCGCAACTCTGCAGCACACTGCCTCAGTCACTGTGATTTCACTTGTTCATGGATCCTGTTGTGTTTATAAGCTCTTGTTTCCTTGCTGTCCTCCATGCTGTCTGGCTTTTAAACTGTTTCACCCCCTCTTCTGGGGGTGGCTATCTGATCCCTGAGGAGAGGGTTGTAATGGAGGCTTCCACATAGGACTAATTGAATGCTGCCTGGCAGTAAGTCTCTGTGTTTCCACCTTCAGGTGGAAGCTTCTCTGATAATGACTTAGCAAGGAACTGATCTATGAGTATAGCTTCTATACTCATAGCAGAATGTCATCAGGAGTAATATCCCAATGCTGTCTGGTTTCTAGTTCTTGGTCACCCAGGCAGCATAGTATATGGGTTCCATGTCTTAAGTCAAAAAAGATACTGATTGGTTATACCTACAAGACTTTTTTATACATTCTTGATGTAAAAAATTATTAAAAAAAATCCTTCATACATAAGAAAGTTGTAAATACATCTCACTAATTTCATATTTTGTATCAATTAAGTATTACTCAATTAAAAATAGCTAAACCGACTCAGGTGATAGCCACCATTTTCTCTCCAGTGAGTTTCTAAGACGGGCGCAGCCAGCTGGGAAGCACAGGCCCCAGGAGTTGCAAGGGAGTTGCAGGGCAGCAGGGACAGGATCCGCTCAGCTTCCAAGTAACAGAGGTGGATCAGCAACCCTTTTTGCCCCTTCCCTGCAAGAGGAGGGCCAACCTCTAGGGAGCGCCTTAACCCAGAGACTCTGGTGAGAACTGCCATTTTCTCTCCGGTGAGTTTCTAAGACAGGAACAGCTAGCTGGGAGGCACAGGCCCCACAAGTCTAAAGGGACTTGCAGGGCAGCAGGGACAGGACAGGCTCTAGTAAGAGACACTAAGAACATCTAACACCAAATATCTAGAGATGGCAACAGGCAAATGCAAGAATCCTACCAACAGAAACCAAGACTACTTGGCTTCATCAGAACCTAGTACTCCCACAGCAGCAAGTCCTGGATTATCCCAAAACACCGGAAAAGCAAGAATTGGTTCTAAAATCATATCTCACAATGCTGATGGAGGAACTTAAGAAGGACATGAATAATTCCCTTGAAGAAATACAGGAGAATACAGGTAAAGAGGTACAAGCCATTAAAGAGGAAACAAAAAAAAAATCCCATAAAGAATTATAGGAGGTCACAAGTAAACAAGTAGAAGTACTTAAAGAGCAAACTCAAAAATCCCTTAAGGAATTGCAAGAAAACACAAACAAACAGGTAAAACCATCCAGGACATAAAAATGGAAGTCGAATCAATAAAGAAATCACAAAAAGAGACAACTCTGGAATTAGAAATCTTAGGAAAGAAGTCAGGAAATATAGATGCAAGAATCACTAACAGAATACAAGAGATAGAAGAGAGAATCTCAGAGGCAGAAGATAACATAGACAATATTGAGAGAACAGTCAAAGAAAATGCAAAAAGCAAAAAGACCCTAACCCAAAACATCCAGGAAATCCAGGACACAATGAGAAGACCAAATCTAAGGATAATAGGTGTAGAAGAGAGTGAAGACCTCCATCTTAAAGGGCCAGTAAATATCTTCAACAAAATTATAGAAGAAAACTTCCCTAACCTAAAGAAAGAGATGCCCGTGATCATACAAGAAGTCTATAGAAACCCAAATCAACTGGACCAGAATAGAAATTCTTCCTGCCACATAATAGTCAAAGCACCAAATGCACAAAACAAAGAAACAATACTAAAAGCAGTAAGGGGAAAAAGGTCAAGTAACATATAAAGGCAGGCCTATCAGAATTATACCAGACTTCTCAACAGAGACTATGAAAGCAAGAAGATCCTGGACAGATGTCATACAGACCCTAAGAGAACACAAATGCTAGCCCAAACTACTATACCCAGCAAAACTCTCAATCACCATAGATGGAGAAACCAAAGTATTCCATGACAAAACCAAATTCACACAATATATTTCCACACATCCAGCCCTTCAAAGAGTAATAAATGGAAAACTCCAATACAAGTAGGGGAACTACATCCCTGAAAAAGCAAAAATATAATCTTCAAACAAAACTAAAAGAAGATAGACACATGAATGGAATGCCAGCTCTAACTAAAAAAATAAAAGGAAGCAATAATTTCTTTTCCTTAATATCTATTAATATCAATGGACTCAATTCTCCAATAAAAAGACATAGACTTTCAGATTGGGTACATAAACAGGACCCATCATTTTGCTGCATACAGGAAACCCACCTCAGTGACAAAGACAGACACTACCTCAGAACAAAAGGCTGGAAAACAATTCTCCAAGCCAATGGCCCCATGAAAAAACCTGGAGTAGCCATTCTAATATCAAATAAAATCGACTTTTACCCTAAAGTGATCTAAAGATAAGGAGGGACACTTCATATTCATCAAAGTTATGATCTACCAAGATGAACTCTCAATTCTGAACCTCTATACTCCAAATGCAAGGGCATCTACATTCATAAAAGAAACTTTACTAAAGCTCAAAGCACACATTACATAGCACACAATAGTAGTGGGAGATTTCAATACCCCACTCTCTGCAATGGACAGATCATGGAAACAGAAACTAAACAAGGACACAGTGAGACTAACAGAAGTTATGAAACAGATGGAGTTAACAGATATCTATAGAACATTTTATCCTAAAACAAAAGGATATACCTTCTTCTAAGCACCTCATGGTACTTTCTCCAAAATTGACCATAATTGGTCACAAATCAGGCCTCAACTGATACTCAAAAGAAGATTGAAATAATTCTTTGTATCCTATCAGATCACCATGGACTAAGGCTGCTCCTCAGTAACAATATAAACAATAGAATGCCCACATACACGTGGAAGCTTAACAACACTCTACTCAATGATAATTTGGTCAAGGAAGGAATAAAGAAAGAAATTAAAGAATTTCTACAGTTTAATGAAAATGAAGCCACAACATACCTAAACTTATGGGACACAATGAAAGCAGTCCTAAGAGGAAAACTCATAGCTTTAAGTGCCTCCAAAAAGAAACTGGAGAGAGCATACACCAGCAATTTGACAGCACACTTTAAGGCGCTAGAACAAAAAAGAAGCAAATTCACCCAAGAGGAGTCAAAGGCAGGAAATAATCAAACTCAGAGCTGAAATCAAC
>NW_022196905.1:193089744-193090384 GCF_008632895.1 Mastomys coucha
GAAGAAGTCAAATTATCACTATTTGCTGATGATATGATAGTATACTTAAGTGACCCCAAAAATTCACCTGAGAGCTCCTAAACTTGATAAACAACTTCAGCAAAGAAGCTGGATATAAAATTAACTCAAGCGAATCAGAGGCCTTCCTATACACAAAGGATAAACAGGCAGAGAAAGAAATTAGGGAAACAACACACTTGACAATAATTATACATAATATAAAATACCTCAGTGTAACTCTAACTAAGCAAGTAAAAGATCTGTTTGACAAGAACTTCAAGTCTCTGAAGAAGGAAATTGAAGATCTCAGAAGATGGATAGATCTCCCATGCTCATGAATTGGCAGGATTAATATAGTAAAAATGGCCATCTTACCGAAGGCAATCTATAGATTCAATCCAATCCCCATCAAAATTCCAATTCAATTCTTCACAGACTTAGAAAGAGCAATTTGCAGATTCATCTGGAACAACAAAAGACCCAGGAGAACCAAAACTATTCTCAACAATAAAGGAACCTCTGGTGGAATCAAAATCCCAGACCTTAAGCTGTACTATAGAGCAATTGTGATAAAAAACTGCATGGTATTGGTACAGCGACAGGCAGGTAGATCAATGGAACAGAATTGAAGACCCAGAAA
>NW_022196905.1:193090851-193131759 GCF_008632895.1 Mastomys coucha
ATAGGACAAAACGGCAACCAACAAATTGGGAAAAAATCTTTACCAACCCTATATCTGATAGAGGGCTATCAGGACTGTACATGGAGGGTTCTGATTGTTCTGGCAGCATGTGTATAGTAGAGGATTGCAAATTCGTTCATCAATAGGAGGAAAGGACCTCGGCCCTGTGAAGGTTCTGTGCCCCAGTATAGAGGAATGCCAGGGCCAATAAGTGGGAGAGGGTGGGGTGGCAGACATGGGAGGGGGGAGGCAACAGGGGTTTGTTTTTGTTCTTTTTGTTTGTTTCTTTGTTTTTTGGAGGGGAAACTGGAAAAGGAGAAATTTACATGTAAATAAAGAAAATATCTAAAAAAGAGAAAAAATAGCTAAACCATGAGTTACTGACGTTTTCTAGTGACACAGCAATTTTTGCAGAATCTGCTGTAGATGGACAAAGCAGAGATTTATCTTGATAGCATAGCAAGAAATACTGCATCGATGTGAAATTCTCAGGCATTCTATCTAGAGTATAAGCTGTCAATTACATGATAATGTCTCCTACCTAATTTCAAGCACACTTATTGAGTGTCTGGTCAAATTTTTAAAACTCCTGATAACAACTTTCTTCATTCTTGCTCTTTTAAATTTAATCAAATATTCCAGTGACAGCTTAACTATAACCTTAATAATAAATATTATATTTGGCTACCTAATAAAAAGGCAGACGAATCCTTATTAGGTATGATATCTTGATAACTGCAACAGGATTTTACTACATGATATATGTATATATACACATATACATGATTATACACACACACGCACACACATACACACATATATATATATATTTATATATGATAGATCAATTGTAGTAAAGGTCCTTTTTACATATAAGGGATATAGTTTTCCGAAATATTTATTAGTGATAGCTATGTACTCTTCAATGAACCTTGCCTTTTTCCAATTTAAATGTATGCATATATTTCACATAAGTTGAGAAATAAAATGGTTGTACTTATTAGACAATTGTCTATAGCCACAATTGCAAGTTTTGTTCCATTTTTCTCATAAATGCTCTTGCTTTATCCCACTTATTTATGTAAAAATCACACGCCCAATTATTCCAGCCAACTTGATATTTAGTTTAATCATAAATTCCAGCTACTCTGTTACATCAAATTCATGTGTGTACTGATGTCTTCCCTCAAATATCCACACAACTTTTTAGTATATCTCCTTGAAAATGTTATTATTATAAGGTTTTTCTTCCACAGTTATCATCAAAGGCTAGAACAGTTTTCTCCTGGATATTCATCAATTCATTTGTTTATTTCTAGATACATAGATATATAAAATTTAAGTGTTTTATTCTTGGATATATTACTAGCTAGGAAAATGTTATCATATCATATCACAGTATTTTGGCATGTGGTAGATACTATGTAATAGGTTATCATTATTTTTGAATCTTAGAAATTTATCATAGATTTATAGGTGGACACTTGAGAGGGAGAGAGGAAAAGTCTCTGAACAGGAGGAGGAGTCTTGTAACAAAAGGTCCCTCACTAAGAGATTATTAAGCCAATCATTTCTGACCATTTGTATTATAATGATTTATAATATCAAAGCTAGAAGACTTGTTACTGGATTTTATCATGCAATTGAATGGTGCAGTTTCCAAAATATTTCTGTATAGATTTAGATACTAGGACATTCTCTGTCTTAAATACACAGTTGGATTTAGCCTGTCACAAAGTATCAGGAAGATTTTGTTTAATCTATTGTGCCATATGTCCACAAAAACCCTTGTGTACATATGTTCCTAACAAATCTGCTTATAGACATATGTTTTTTGTTATGTTAAGCAAATACTCAGGAGTATAATTACTAATTTATAGTGTAAGTGAATGTTTAACATCTAGAGAAATTGGTTAATTAGTTTCCAAAGTGGTTGTACCATTTTCCACTCTTACCAGTCATGATAAGAGTTCAAGTAGCCACACATCCTAATTAATATATGTCATTTTCAGTTTTTTAAATAGATTATATTCTAGTGGATTTAAATGAATACCTCATTGTGCCTTTGATTTTTACTTCTGTGACTTAGTTTGTTATCCTGACCAACAAAAAAAATGGAAGAAATAATTTATGGTTGTAGCCAAATATTTTAGATTACTCCCTTTTATGACTCACATGTCAGAGTCTCTCCCTGACTCTCCCTATGACACAGAGTGCAACTGTCACTGTATCCTTGATTTGAGAAAGATATATATGTTGCTGTACATCTTGGATTTTCTTTTCCTCTAATGTAGAGGCAGTTCACAGGGAGAGAGCAATGCTTTGGACTCTTGTCCGTATACCTAGCATCCAAGGTAGTAATTAGATGTTGCAATACACAAACTCTGCATATAATATATTTTCTTTCTTAATTCTGCTCCTGGTCTGAAGGTGTTTTGATACCTCTTGTACTTATCTATAGATATGGCCCTCTAAATGGAAAGACTCTTTTCAATGATTTTAGTCAGTGAATGATAAAATATTGTCTATAAACTATCTATCTATCTATCTATCTATCTATCTATCTATCTATCTATCTATAATCTATCATCAACCTACCTAGTTGCTGATAATATAACCTTTCTTCTCATCATTACTTGTGTAGAGGAGTACTAGACCTGAAACTTACTAGAGGATGCAATATAATTGATAATATCATATTTACCTTGACTTAGGTATTATAAATTAATCTAGAAATAACCAGAAGTAGATGGGAAATTAATGAATTTTATTCAAATACACTGTTTTACAGGAATAGTTTGGAAAATGTTTTGATATTCTCATGTGTTCTTGTACAAACAGCCCATAGATACAAAGTGACAATTACTCAAAGTGTTGCAACAACTTTCAGATTATAATGTACATGTTTAGTATGTACAGGAAGACTGAAGATACTAAACTATAAAGCTGGTATGCATAAATAATCCCTTTATTCATCCTGCTTGGGAACAGTGAGAGGAAGGGATGCACATGCATTCTATAGCTTTAGTATGTTGTTGTTTTCTGTACTGTTGTGAACTACTCAGCTGTACATAGTGTGCCATGTGTCTGTTTAACATCTCCTGTTTCTCCTACAGTAGTTTATAAACAGGTATCTTAAGACTATCAAGGCTATATCT
Organism: Mastomys coucha; assembly: GCF_008632895.1. Classification (NCBI taxonomy): domain Eukaryota; kingdom Metazoa; phylum Chordata; class Mammalia; order Rodentia; family Muridae; genus Mastomys; species Mastomys coucha. Next base: position 193,094,010 of record NW_022196905.1, read on the forward strand.
TATGTTTGCCTTACTTGATAATGTCATTGTAAGTTCTCACCATTTCCACTTAAAATTCATGTGTAACTTTCTTTCATTACTAATTTTGACCATAGAGTTGCATACTGTTGACTATGATGGCATAGAATTTCTAGCAAGCTGAGGCACAATTATCTTCTTCCTGTCTATATAATTGGTATAGCATTTCATTTATTTCTTCTTGATTGCTTTTTTATTTTTTTTAAAAAGATGCTTGTAAGGTTCAGTGTAATTTTGCTACATTTTCCTAAGTATATTATTTGTTCAAAGGCAACTTAATTGCTTAATCATTAGTAATGATTTAACTCTTATCTGAAAACATAAAACACACATAGCTAGTAGCTTCTGGAGGAATATTTGGAGAGATGTGTAGAAAATGTGCATGAATGATTTCTTCTTCCTTAACAAGGTTTGCATCAGATAATTTTTCCACTTGCAATATTTCACTTGTTACATTTCTTGAAAGAATGAAGTAATGGCATCAGATAACCCTGCATTATTGTTTCATTGGGGTGCATTAGAACTGAACTCCATCCTACACAAAATTCCTAGAATGTTAATTATAGTAACTTCTAATGTTTTAGAATATAAGGGCTTTTAAAGTATACATAAGGGGTAACTTTTAGTGTTATAACTGAATCTAAGTCAAATTCATTTGGTCATTGAATACTATCATGTCTATACTTGGCTACACATGATATAATAATTTTTAAAGACATGTGAGACCATGCACAAGTTAGATACTAATTTGTAATTTTTGCAATAATTTTGATTTTTTTTTAATTTTTCTTGGTTATTACCTACATTTCAAATGTTATACCCCTTTCTAGTTTCCCCTCTGCAAACCCACATCCCATCACTCTCCCTCTGCTTCTATGAGTGTGTTCTTTAACTCACCCACCCACCAACCACTTCTGCCTCACCAACCTAGAATTCACCTAAGCTAGGCCATTGAGCTTCCACAGGATCAAGGGTCTCACCTCACATTGATGCCCGATAAGGTCATCCTCTGCTACATATGCAGAGGATATGGATATGGGTCTATCCACGTGTATTCTTAGGTTGGTGATTTAGTCCCTAGGGGGTCTGGTTGGTTGATACTGTTGTTCTTCCTATGGGGTTACAAGCCCCTTCAGGTTCTTCAGGCCTTCCCCTAATTCCTCTATTAGGGATCCTGTGCTCAGACTGATAGTTGGCTGCATGCATCCACATTTGTATTGGTCAAGTTCTGGTAGAACCTCTCAAGGGACAGCAATTCTAGGCTCCTGTCAGCATCTGCTTTTTGGCATCAACAATAGTACAAAGATGGCAATGGATCCCTAGGTGGACCAAATGTGGAAGGGGATAGTCATATGGAAGAGAAAGGTTTATGACGTTAATGGTGTATGTAAGATAACACAGATATGTCTTAAAAACATTAATTAAATGTATTGGAAGAATAGACATGTTATAAAGGTTTTAATGTAAAGGTGCAATTTATGTCTTATTACATTAATGTAGGATACTTGCTTATATGCTTGGGGAAAATAATTTAATGTACGATATACATAAATGTTTTAATGTACTAGATAATTTTATGTACGTCAAGAAGTAGTTTAGCAAGAATGTCAGCTTTGGGTGTTGATGGTGGGGAGATATTCCTTCTTCTTGATGTCCTAAGAAGATTAGTTCTTCATTTTTGGTTTACAAGACCAGAGTAATGATTTATACTATTAGGGCATAAGTTTCATTTGAGTAAATTATCTTCGATAACCCCTGAGATTGGTATTAGGATAAGGATAATAGAGAAGTAACTGATTGATGCTAGTTGGCCGATAATGATAAATGGATGTTCTACTGGTTGTCCTCCGATTCAAGTTAGTACTAGTAGGTTTGCTACTAAGATCTGGCCTCTTAATGGAAACTTAAATGTATAAGGGGGCTAAATTAGTATATTGTCAAACCACTTTCTAAATATTTACATTTGGATCCAGAGAGATTATACAATCCCTCTAAGCCTCAGTCTGCAAAGCATCACTTTTCCAGCAAAAGAAGAAAAGAAAGGAATACAGAGAGGCATATGATGGCTTAAGATGCTCAGAATACCATGTGTGTTCTTTGTGATTGGGTTACCTCACTCAGGATGATATTCTCCAGATACATCCATTTGCCTAAGAATTTCATAAATTTGTTGTTTTCAATATATGAATAGTACTCCATTATGTAGATGTATCACATTTTCTGTATCCATTCCTTTGGTGAGTGAGATCTGGGTTGTTTCCTGTTTCTGGCTATTATGAATAAGGCTGCTATGAACATAGTAGAGCATGTGTCCTTATTCCATATTGGAGCATCTTCTGGGTATATGCCCAGGAGTGGTATAACTGGGTCCTCCGGTAGAACTATGTCCAATTTCCTGAGAAACCTACAAACTGATTTCCAGAGTGGTTGTACCAGCTTGCAATCCCACCAGCAATGAAGGAGTGTTCCTCTTTCTCTACAACCTCACCAGCATCTGCTGTCACCTGAGTTTTTGATCTTAGCCATTCTGACTGGTGTAAGGTGGAATTTCAAGGTTGTTTTGGTTTGCAATTCCCTGATGACTAAGGATGATGAACATTTCCTTAGGTGATTCTAGGTCATTCAGTACTCTTCAGTTGAGATTTCTTTGTTTAGCTCTGGTATGCACTGTCTGATAAGTGGATATTAGCCAAGAAGCTCAGGATACCCAAAATACAATCCACAAACCACAAGAAACTCAAGAAGAAGGAAAACCAAAGTGTGGATATTTCATTCCTTCTTAGAAGGGGAAACAAAATACCCATGGAAAGGGTTGCAGAGACAAACTATGGAGCAGAGACTGAAGGAAGGACAATCCAGAGACTGCTCTACCTGGGAATCCTTCCCATATTCAGTTATCAAATTGAGACACTATTGTGGATCCCAGTAAGTGCTGGCTGACAGAAGCATGATATAGCTGTCTCCTGAGAGTCTCTGTCAGTATCCCACTAATAGAGAAGTAGAGGCTCACAGCCATCCATTGAACTGAGTACAGGTTCCCCAATGAAGGAGCTAGAGAAAGGACCTAAGGAGCTGAAGGGTTTGCAGCCCCTTAGGATAAGCAACAATATGAACTAACTAGTACCCTCAGAGCTCCCAGGGACTAAACCACCAACCAAAGAGTACACATGGTGGGACTCATGGCTCCACCAGCATATGTATAGCAGAGAATGGCCTAATCAGTCATCAATGGGAGGAGAGGCTCTTGGTCTTGTGAAGGTTCTATGCCCAAGTGTAGAGGAATTCCAGGGCGAGGAAGCAGGAGTGGGTAGGTTGTTGAGCATGGGGAGGGGTGAGGGAACAGGGTGTTTTTTCTTTTCTTCTTTTTTCTTTTTTTCAGAGGGAAAACCAGAAAAGGAGATATCATATGACATGTAAGTAAAGAAAATATCTAATAAAAAAAAGATGCTAAGAATAAAGGAGACTGAGAACATGTTTACTAATAAGACATTTATATCACCCCCACTCAAATCTCAAGGAACATTACAAAAGAGGGTTGTAGGGGAACATCAGATCTAGAGACAGAGAGGGGAGATGTAAAATCTTCTGGACAATACTCAGCCATTGTAATCTCAAACTCTCAGCAACTGTGGGTGATAAAACAAGGTTTTCATAAAAATGACCCATCATGACTAGAGGAGGTACACAGAGGACCGAACCATTTAATACTGTTTATGTATGCAGAAAGAGAAGGGTGAGTGTCTTTGGTGTATACACACTGGATATCTGGTATTTATATGTATAAATACTAGATATACAAAGAATAGTTCCCATTGATTCTCACAAAGATGGCCCTGATTAAAGCAAATGAGTCACAAATCAAAACAAAAAGCTATGAATCTGAAAAATAGATTTGTATGGAGGAGGGGACTCCAAAGGGGTTTGGGGAGAAGAAAATAGAGGCTTAGTGAACTGAATAACTAGATGGTGTTATAAACCTATGGAATTGTCAAAGATAATATCAACCTTGTATAGTGAAAGAAACATGGTCCTGATTACAATAAATAAAGAACCATAATCATTAAATGGTTTGGCCATAATAACAACAAGGTATAGAAACACAGGCAAATTTTTAGCCAGACCTTAACTTTGGATTCTGTAAAGTCTTATTCCAATTCCTATGACTAAATAGTCTCTCCATGCTATTTTCTTAGATGAACACTTGCCATCATATTAGAAACAAAAACAAATAGACTGAAGAAATTGCCCGTGGTTGAGAGAACTAGCTCTCTTACAAAGGAACTAGATTCAATTTCTAGCATTCTTATGACATTTCACAACTGTTTGTGGCTCTGGGTACAGGGTATTAGAGGCCTCCCCTTGCCTCAGTAGGCAATATCCATGCACAACTAATACAGATGTACATGCAGGCAAAATACTAATATACATATAATGAAAAGTAAAAACCAAAGAAAGAAAAGAATCAAATAAATACAAAACAATAGCACAGACTAAAAGACTAAAGAGAAGACAGAGGAGATATAGGGAAAGCCAGAGAGACAGAAACACCTGATTCCATTACATTTTAAAAATATTAATTTAAAAGAAAAATCTTATACCTCTATCTTTTTTATCATTAATCTAACCATTTTGTATTCATATATTCTTCACATTGAGTGTACTGAACAAATATTAACAAATAAGGTATAAGCTTTTAAAAATGTTTTGCAAGTTTTGACAGAAATATTTTATTACATTTACACATGTTAATTCAAACTTTGAATTTTCAGAACCTTACTTTATATTAGCAAACTCATAACAAATATAAGCATAGTTAGTCCAAGTACTCTCAATATTAATTTCTTGAAAAGCACCTCTAGCATCATTTACACATTAGGTTTTAAATTCCATTATGAGTTCTCTATTTATTTTAAACTGAACTTCAGGGTGTGTATGTGAATGAGTATGTTTGTCAGTGTGTATGTTTCATCTATTGAATTTTTGTAAGAAAGCTATCTTGAAATAAAATGAGATCAAAGCATTTCTACTGGAGATAAACATTGATATCCAAAAATAATTAAAGTTTTAGTTTTAACACCTAAAGTACTCTATACTCAAAGCTAAAGTTCATACAGAATAACTTCATTACAAAAAATAACTGTCACACTACAGATGTAATTTAAGTTTAACACACTGTCTTGTCTTAGCAAATTACTGGAAAGAATGAATAGTAGAAAGAAGTCTGGATATGCTGTCATTGTTCTATTAAAAATCATATTTAAACACAAGAGAAGTAGGAAGGCTGATTTAACCTTTATTCCCACAACAGCATCAGCCACTCTTTCACACTCTTCTTTCTATCTCTATTTCTCTCTTTTATTTTAGAAAATGTAATCACACACCTTTCCAATATTTAAGGAAAGGATAAGATGTAAATTATTGAGAAAAGAAGTCCAATTATTTCCATTCTTATTTATATTTCTACTGATAGTTATCTACTCGTATATTATTGTCAGACTCTGAGTGCTAATTAAACTTTGCAAATAGATTAAGTAGGTGAGAGAGGTAATGCCTTTTATAGAAATTAATAAGAATTTTTCATGAGAATGTTTTATTAGTACTATCATCATTATTTTCATATTAACAAGTTAGTCACAATCCTTATTAATTGTCCTTTGTTATATTACAGATAATATGATACTCATTTCTACATGTAGCTTGGTGTTCCATTAAAAACCAGGTCATATATGATAGTTCTCTCTCCTTTTTCCTATCTCTTCCTTTCTCCTCTCTGCTCTCCATCTCTCTCCTCTTCTCTTCTCTCTTCTCTCTCTCTCTCTCTCTCTCTCTCTCTCTCTCTCTCTCTCTCTCTCTCTCTCTCTCTCTTTCTCTCCGTCTCCCTCTCTGTATGTGTGTGTGTGTTTTTTGAAACAGGGTTTCTCTGTTTAGTGTTGGCTGTCCTGGACTTTACTCTGTATACCAGACTGGTCTTAAAGATCTGCCTTCCTCTTCCCTCTGAGTGCTAGGATTATAGATTCTTCAAGTAAAAAGTAACAATGTTATGTCATAGCTCCCTTTGATACAAACTATTAGATAGTTGACCAATTTATAACTGAATTAATTTTAACCTATATATGAAAATAATGCTTGATCATTGGCCGTGCAATTATGTTTACTGTCATTGGAGGTGTAACATTACATATAGCATGTGTCAATTGTCTCCTGGACATTGTTTGTTTTATTCTTCTGTTTCTAAGTTCTAAATTTTATATAAAAGTGTAGGAGAAATGAGCTAATCTTTTGTTTTTTTGACTTATATTTTTGTTTTATATTACTTTGATTTGAGAGAATGTCAGATTGAAACCTAAGCCATTCTAGAATTAATATCTTCTTCCCTCAAGTTTAACAAGTACTGAGATCTCAAACACATGATATATATATATATATATATATGTATGTATATATATATATATGTATGTATATATACATATATATATGTGTGTGTGTGTGTATACACACATATATAATACTAGTTAAGAACAGAGACATACCATATAAAATATTTCGTATTATTTTTCAATGCAAATGCGTGCTCCAGTACAATTTTATGTACAGTTTTTGGTAACAATTATGGAGAGATTCTATACCATTAGTATATTATAATACAAAAATTTCCATCAAGAATTCAGATATAGGGAATATAACTTAAAAGTTGAGGAAATCAAGTGTTTTATGTGACTAATATATTTGATATAACAATTATGTGGATAATTAGCTACTTTTCTGTTGCTGTGATAAAATACTCCTGTAAAAAGGCAACTTAAAAGAAAAAGAAAACTGGTTTGGTGTGCATACTTTTAACTGTGGTACTAAGGAAGCAAACGCATGTGGATGTCTTTAAGTTTGAGGCCTGTCTGGGTTACAAAGCAAGGTATAGGACAGCCAGGGCTAAACAGAGAAACCATCTCTTGAAAAATAAATATTCTTTTCTCATATACATATACATATATATGGGTGTGTGTGTATGTATTCTTCTCTCTTTCTCTCTCTCTGTCTCTGTCTCTGTCTCGGTGTGTGTATGTGTGTGTGTGTGTGTGCGTGTGTGTGTGTGTGTTTGTGTGTGTTTTCTGAAACAGGGTTTCTCTCTTTAGTGTTGGCTGTCCTGGATATATATATATATATATATATATATATATATATATATATATATATATGGAGAAATATATATGGAGAAAGAGAGAGACAGACAGACAGACAGACAGACAGAGACAGAGAGACAGAGAGACAGAGAGAGAGAGAGAGAGAGAGAGAGAGAGAGAGAGAGAGAGAGAGAGAGAGAGAGAGAGAGGGAGAGAGGTACTGTGTTCAGGCCACTGCTGGGGCCTGGAGCTCTCTTTCTCCCTGCAGCTGGGGCCTGCAGGCAGGCAGGGCGCATTAGTCAAGAAGAAGCCAATGTATAAATGAGATATTTTATTATAGGAAAGAGAAAATAGGCTGGTCAACTAGAGAGAAAGAAAGGCAAGGAAGGAGAGGAGAAGAGAAGGAGAGAGAGAGAAAGAGAGAGAGAGCCTCTCTAATAACTGCTATTACAAACTGTTTGTGATTATTAAGTAATTCAAGTTAATGTCCAGATAGTAAACTCATGGTTATATTAGATTCTGGTTTAATTTTAATTATTATAAAATGCTTTAAACATTATTCAAATAAAAACAGCTAAGTGTAGTCAAGATTTAACAGTTTAGATGTACTATATGGATAGTCTTCAAAAGCATTAGAAATGTACAAAATATGACATTCAATATATCATTTAATTATTAATAAAATTTTGACTAGGAGATATGTCAGCTCCTTACAGTACCCTCTTCACAGTTCAAAAAAGATATTTAGCATCATAAACTCCATATAGAGTTACTCCAATCTTGACAAGGTAACCACTGGGAAATTTGTGGATTCAGTCTAACTCTTGTGTTATGTTAATTGGGTCCCAAAAAATCTGCTCATAAGGCGCTAAGGATCCTGCTCTCTGTTTGTTTATATTGGTAAATAAAGTAGCCATTGGCAAATGGCTGGACAGGGAAACGAGCGGGGCTTTAGAATACCTGTGCAAGGAATCAAAGGAGGAAGAAGAAGATAGAGCCGCCATACCTGGAAAGGAGTAAAGACCAGGCCAGAGAGATGCAGAAAAGAGAGCATAGCAATCATGTAAGAATTGAGGATCATGGCCCAGTGGGGCTGCAGGTCTGGGTCCAAGGCAGCAAAGATGGAATAAAGATTTTAGTAAGTAATAACTCAGGAATATCAGAGGGAAGTGTGTTAACTGAGTGGAAATTAAATACTGGCCCAGTCATTAAGCTATTTAAGACATTAAATATAAAGCTGCATCTGTGTCTTTCATTTGGGAACCCAGAACATTGGGTTGCATAGCAAGAAAAGTGCTGCCTCCACCAGGTCGATTTGAATAGCAATACTTAGATACTACAAAACATGTAATCATATAAAATTTATTTTAGGTATTTAAGATATTATGGTTAACACATGCATTTAGGAACAATGACTGAAAATTCACGAAGTATTTTAGAAACCTCTGTCAGATTTAGTTTGTTGAGTGACATATATAATAGAAAATATAATTTTCTATGAAAATATAAAATTTTATCCTGTGTCAAGTACCAGTTTGACTAAAACTATTGATGAATACTAAGTGTATGTGAACCTTTTTCTAATTTAAGATTCAGAAGATGAAGAACATGCATTTTATATACTTTGATATTCTTAGTAAAATTAAAAAAATTATTTATAGTTATGGTAATATTATAAAAGCTTTGTCTCATGAAAAGTCAAATTCCTGCACAATATTGTTAAGGAAAACCAGCCAACTTTTGCTGACACGTTGAAATAAGAAAGAAGTATATTCACTCAGGAGATTTTTCAATTTTTCAATGTTCTTTGTATATGAGAATATTGCCTTCATTAGAATATGAGGAAGGCATAATTTATTTCTTTGTTTTACTGTGTTTATCATGAGCATATTTAATGAAAAATAAGCATGCAAGTGTCACTTAGTTCACTAATAAATGAAACCCAATGGGCTACAAATATGTCACCCCTGTGTGTACTTTTAATATAGTAGATATTCATGCTATGGTGAAATTTACTTAATGTTCTAAAATAAAGGATTTTAAAAATTAAATTTAAAGCCAATTAATGCTTACATATAAAGCATAAAACTTTTCAGATAAATTTTTTGTGTTTTCTTACAAGATGTATGAAAACATAAAATAAAATAAAACTTTTAATCATTTAAATAGTCTTTAACAATACTTGCTAATAACTATTTATGTCACAAACTATTCTTTTTCTATATTATATTATATATATATTTCTAATTTTGAGTTATATGAATATCAATAATGTGAGGAGAAAAAGAATTTCCACATGTGAAGCTCTAATTTAGAGAAAATGGCAATTAATTTCAACCTTCAAAGTTAATTATTCCTTTCTATTGGTGAGGACATGATATACATTAGTTATTCAATATGGAGATATCAAGCTGTATAAAGAGTGTTCACCATTGTAGCTCTCTGTTACATTTAGTCAGCATGGCTGGTCTTTGTTGCATTCATGCATCTCAGCTCATCTGAAAGTATTCTTAAGCGGCTATTATTGCTTATACACATGCTTAGGGACTGAGAGAGGTAGTGAGCTGATCAGTTTCAGTAATTTCCTAAAGTATTTTGAGTGATTCACTCCCTGAGCTTAATGAGCATCTCTGCAGGTAGAATGTTTCACTTCCCTGTAAACAACCTCTCTTTTAAGGGCCTTCTCTCCAAAATAAGGTTGATGATGGAGTAAAGTGATAGACACAATTTAAAATTCATAAGTGAGTGGAAATAGTTACATGCGTCTTTCTGTGTCTGAATTACCACAGTCAGAGTGATTGTTTCCATAATACACTTGTAAAGTTCATAATTTACTATTTCTAAACAACCAAATCTTATTCCATTGCATAAATATACCATTTTTGTTATCTAGTCATCAGATAGAAGATGAAAATATAGAGTATTTCCATTTCCTGAGTGTCTGAATAGAGTATCAATGAACAAAGATGAGACTTATCTTTACAGTAGATTATTCAGTTCTTTGGCTATGTGCCCAAAAGTAGAATAGCTAGGTCATGTGATATATCTATTTCTTATGAGGAACCTCTATATTGATTTTCATAGTAGATATACAATTTCACTGTACTACCATCAGTGAATATGGCAGAACAGGGAGGCTACCTAAGAGAATATAGCAAGGAAGTCCCTATCCACAGATTCCAGGAACATCAACACTTCCTTTGGCTATGTCTTGCAACTTCATTAACAACCATGTAGCCACACTAATTGGTATAAGAAGAAACCCCAATGTACTTTAATTTTCATTTCTGTGATGTCTAATGGTGAACAATTTAAAATATATTTCATTTTGTATAAATTCATTTTGTATAAATTTTGTTTCATGGGCCATTTTTACTTGCATTGTATAACTTTGTGATGTATAGGGTTTTTTAGCATGTTTTTATATTTTAGAGACTCTCTGTTAGATGTATTGCTTCTAAAGGTTTCCCTAGTTTCATAGGCTGCCTCTAAAGAGAACCATTTTTATTTCATGAGACCTCATTTATTAATTGTTGGAAACCTGTTCAGAGAGCCCTCTCCTGGATCAATAATTTCAAGTCCATTACCTACTTTTTGTCTATCAGATTCAGAATATCAAGGTTTATATTGAGGACTTTCATCCACAGGGAGCTGAGTTTTTGTGCAGAATGATAGGTAAGAGTCAAGCTTCTTTGTTCCACAAGTAACTATCAGGTTTGATGAGCACCATTAATTGAATATGTTTTTTGTTCCTTCCTAGTATTTGTTAGTCTCTTTGTGAAGTCTAGACTATGACTATGGAGGCACCATGAAAATAAAAGCAAGAGAATAAAGCAGTTTCCCCAGTGCCAGATTGTGTTTTGATTGAAACAATGGAAACCTCTACCTTAATTTAAGTGATGAGACTGTGCCCACCTGACACAGGCAAGTCTGGGTTTTATGGGTTGAAATAGTTTAGGATGGAAGATTCAATTGCTTGTTTATCTCCTTGTAGTATCAACGTGCTAGACCCATGTGGGGGTTGGCACTCAAGCTCATAAGAAGCTTCCATGGGTAATATCAGTTAGGCAACTTTACAGTCTGAAATCTCAGTAAACCTGAGGTTCTTAAGTCATTAACCTATCAGTGATACCTCAAGTAGATCCTTCTCCCCTGGGATTTGTTCTGGTTATCCTCTGCCATTTTGTTTTCTCAGGAACATTAAGATTACTTTTCAATTTTGTAAAAAAATTGAATTGGAATTTTGCTTAGGATTATGATGAATCTTTGGGTTGCTTAGGGTAGAATGTCTAATTTCACAATAGTACTTATCAATCCATAAGAGTGAGGGGTCCTTTAATTTCCTGTTTTCTGTTCAGTTATATTTATCCAGTACCTTATTCTTTTTCATTGTGTAATCTTTTACACTTCTGTCATATTTATTCTATACTTTTAGGGCAATTATGAATAATATTGTTTCCTGGATATACAATTTTCTCTTGATATGTATTTGTGTATAGAAAGGAATCTTAATTCTTTTTGCAGTTAATGACCATTAAGACAGAGATACACAGTGGTCAAGGTTCTCATCCCTAAATGGGACATCTATATCACACACACAAACACACACTCCAAGATTTATGGATCATTAGAAAAGAAAGGCAACAATAGTTGTAGCAGAGTGAGTGGGGTGAATTAACAAGAGGATACCGTACTTTCCATACTGAACAGTGCAGAATCGCATATGAACTCACAGCTGCTGTGACAGCATGAACACAACTATGCCTGCTCAGTCCAGACAATAACCCAGCATGGAAAGGGGAGGTGGGTACACAATTCCACTCTTAGCAGAGGAGTTATTGGCAATTCATAGTTACTGGGCAAGAGCAAATTAATCTTCTTTTAGAATGTGGCACCTGGTAGAGTGACCATGTTCCAGTAGCAGGCCACATATCCAAGAGCACAAATTATACTTGATAGGCTTAGAAAAAAAGAGTGAATAGAGATTTGCAAAACTAGGAAAGGAGGTTGACCTTAGAGGATTTTACGGAGATGGATATACATAATCAAAGTATATTGTATGATATTCTCAGAGAAGCAATATTTTTCTAATTTGTTATTTCTTATATAATAAAAACATAAATGTTATTATATATGCTTATCATATATATGACATATGTTAAACATATATGTTGGAAAACATAAAAAATGTTGAAGTACATCAATAATAATTGCCAGATTCAGTAAGCAAAGCACATAGAGAAAAATATTTTTTGAAAAATATTGTAATTCATTTTCTATACTTTGGAATGGTTTTATAATTTTCTAATTTTATTAACATATTTTTATCTCATATGTTCTGTTAACAAACTGAAAATATTTTGAGCTATAGATGATTGCTGATTTGGAGCACTGGTTATATCAGTCCAGCCTGAATGCAGTGTAATCATCTTATTAGGTGTTTAAATAGACAGAATGCACAGCTTTCTTAGTTGGTAGGAGAAGAAGCTGTCTAAGGGAACATTTTCTTAAGCACTTTATTTTACATGGCTTGTCTATTTCAAAGTATTTTGTTTTACATAATTTTATATATTATAAAATAAATTAGGTTTGCCTTTCTTTAGAACAAAACTGACTTAGTGTTATTGGTGAATTGTATTGAAGATTCCTAGAAGCATATATGTGGGTATGACTCTGTGTGTGCCAGTTAGTTTTATGTCAACTTGTCACAAGCTATAGTCATTAGAGAGGAAGGAGCCTCAGTTAAGGAAAAATCTCCATGTGGTCCAGCTATAAGGCATTTTTTTTCAATTAGTGATCAATGAAGGTGGGCCCAGTCATTGTTAACAGCACTACTGCTGGGCTGGTAGTTCTGGGTTCTATAAGAAAGCAGACTGAGTGTGCCATAGGGAAAGCAGAGTAAGCATCACTCTTCAATGGTCTCTTTATTAGCTCTGCTTGAGTCCTTGCCCTCAAAACTTTTGTTCATGAAGTGTCCTATAAAACCTACCTGTGAAATAAACTTTTTCCTCTGCAAAATGCTTTTAGTCATGGTGCTTCATAACAGCAATAGTAACCCTAATTAGAACAGAAATTGGTACCAAGATTATGTAATATTGCTGTGACAGACATGACCATATGGTTTTGGGATTTTGGAAGGACTTTGGAATTTTGTGCTAGAAAAGTCATTGAGTTTTGAGAGTTCTGTGAGCTATTCTGTAGAAAATTGGAAGGTAAGATTGTTGCAAGCAGGGCAGATGATGGAGAACTGGCTGGTTAAAGTTTCAAAGGAGAGCAAAGCCTGTACCTGGCCACTAGGGTGATTATCTGTGATGTATGCTCAGCCAGAACTGAAGAACCATCTGTTATTAACACTAATGCAAAACCTTTGCTTTGCTAGGATGGTGGATGCTGCTTAGGTGTGGCTGAAGAATCAATTGTGGTGAGGAAAATTTCAGCATTATTGGTGTAAAGTCTTCTGGAAAGTGTTTCCTAGGTGTCTGTGTGGGATCTCTGAAAGCACCATACCCAGCAGAGTATCAACAATCAGGGAGCAAGATGGAAATTTGGTTCAACAGACTCAACAGCCAATGTTGATTCAAATTTAAAGAGTCTAGTACCAGATAATTTTTAGGTGTATTTAAGTACAGTAACAGTTTTTAAAAAAGTTTTCTAGTGGTAATTAACTCAATTTCATATGTCCAACAAAGCTTAAGTCATGACTATGTCAAAACTCTTGTAACATGTGGGCACCATCTTTCATAAAGATAGGTTCTGTAGATCAACTGAGGGAGCAGCCTCGAGGTCAACAATGTTTGTGATGAGGGACTTTTGGAGGATAGTTCTACACACTGAGTGAGCTAAACATTAGAATCTGAGAGAGCCTGTGTGGCCTGGCCATATAACTAGGACAGAGCTCACCAAGCTATTAACAATAACTGTTCTGGCCATAAAACACACACACACACACACACACACACACACACACACACACATATATATTGCTTGTTTGACACTTTTGGTTTTGATTACATTTATATATGAAAACAAGTATCTATATGCTTACTGCAAGTGTCAGCACACAAAAGCTATGTTCCAAAGGCAGCTGAAGTTGTACCTCATTCTGGCAGCTAAATTTCTAGAGTAGGAATCATTCAAGTGGTACTGGATTTGAAGATTGATGAGGTCATGGAGAGCAACTGAGGCTTGGCACTGCATGGCAGGTCTGGAGTGCTTGAGGAGACCTCAGCAGAGGCTGCTGGTCAAGGTGCAACCAAATGACAGCAGAAGACCTCAGAATTTTGAAATTGCCAATAAAATGGGATGACCACTAAGACTAGAAGCAGCAGTGGAGTGGATCCAGCTAGAGCCTAGAAGACAGTCTGTGTGTGTACAGAAGGCAGAGCTAGCAAAGTAACAGAAACCCTAAGGAGTAGCTGACAAGTTTGTGGGTAAATTATAAATCGTGCACTGAGTTATTTAAATTGTTGGGGCTTGGTTTCCCTTTGTTCAGATTGTGTCTGTCCTGATTCTTCCTCTTGACCTAAGCAAGTATTTGAGTTTTGATTTTTACAGGTACCCCGGATTTGAGAGACTTTGAACTTTTAAAGGAGATTTTGGATTTTTGAGAGACTAAACTTTTGATATGGTTACATTTTTTAAGGACTGTAGGGCTTTTTATGTTAGTTAGGTTTTATTTTATAATATTAATATTAATATGCCATCTTGGAGTAATGAAGAAGGGAAGTTTCTCATTGAAAAGTGATGTTTTTATGAGTCAAGTTGACAAGAGTTTAATTTCCTGGCTAGTTTTATGCCAACTTAATAATAGCTAGGATCATAAGAGAGGTGGGAACCTTAACTGAGAAAATACCTTCATAAGACCTTGCTATAGATCATTTTCTTAATAAATGATTGATGTGGGAGTGTCCAACTTGTTTTGGGCAGGGACACCCCTGGGCTGACTTCTGTAAGAAAATCAGAGGACCAAGCCCTGGGAAGCAAGCAAATGAGAAGCAGTCCCCTATTGTACTACCTATGGCTTCTGCACAAACTCCTGACTCCAAGCTTCTTCTCTCCTTGAGTGCCTGTTCTTAATACCTTGGATAGTGAATTGTTACATGGAACTGAGTAAAATTAATCGTGTCTTACCAATTTACTTTGATCCTATTGCTTCATCATAACAATACTAACCCTGATTGTTATTTTTTTCTGCTGTGTGTTAATATTAATCAACAGACACAATCTGAACAAAGGAAAAATAAGCCCCAACAGTTTAAAATGCTATTTATGTATGTAATAATATATAATAGTAGATAGGTTAGATAGTTAGGTAGATAGATAGGTAGATAGATAGATAGATAGATAGATAGATAGAATATAAATATATAGTGATATATAGATATACTATACTTCCTTGATTAATTACATTCCTGTATAAATAGTATAAATGCTGATCTCAAGTCTCCTAGCACCATTTTATTTTGCAAGCTGATGTGTTTGACATAATCTATGTAATTTTAATGTATGCACTCCAGAGCTTTTTCCACCTCTTGCATCATAATCTCTCTTATCAGCAGTAGAAATGATTGCTATTTTTTTCTGCTGTGTGCTAATATTTTCTTCCGCATTTCCTTGATGGTCAAGACCTGACCTATCAACAGAGATTCATGGGTGATTTATCTTCCTTGGACAGGCAAGGTGATTTTCTGCTGCCTATTGCTAGAGCAAGGAGAGAGGAAAAAAATGAAATAAAACATAAATCTCCAACCAGTATGTCTTTCTTGAAATGTCAACTCACTACATACATTTTCATTTCTCATCTGGGAATAAATCGTGATCTTAGAAATATGAAAAATGAGGAAAATCAAGAAGGTCAGCTCTCTGTTAATGGAGTTCTGTTATACATGGACCTTTCTGATAAAACACTGTTCCACAGGCAAACATACATATACAAAAATTATGGATTTAAAGCAAAACTACCATGTATATATGATATTGTTAAATTTGATGAATAGATCATAGAGAATAACTATTCCCACTACTCTCACAAAGACTGAAAATTAAGAAAAAAACTACAAAAATTCATACTTTAAAATTTTTATAAAACAGCCAGTTAACTATATTTAAAATGATATAAAGATACAATTAAAAAAAGAATATATTCAAAGCATTTAAAAGTAGTTTTCTTTTTAATCTTGATGCATTTATCAAGTTTATTATATTTATTAAACATTTATGAAAATAACTTCTAAAATACTATTAATTATGTTGGTGGAGTAAATTGATACATGTTACTTTCATTATACACTTAAATAAAACTTAATTCTTATGTAGTGAGCTTTGAAACAGTTCCTTGTCCTACAAATTTCAATAAATAGCAGTATTTTCTAAAACAACATTTCAGAGTGGTATTCGCATTTGGAAATCATTTTCTCATTACAATAATCATTTTCTATTGGTAAGACAATTCCAAACATTCTATTTTGTAATATTTTACAATCCTCAGGATAAATGTTTATTCAGAATGACTTTGACAATCAATAAAACATTTTATTTTCAATTTGCTTTTTTGAAAATAACTGCATCTTACATTAGTATAATTTGTCACACTTTTACCATTCACAGTGAAATAGGTAGTACTTTTAAGTAGTAATATTATGGATATGATAAAACATATCATTCTGACTTGGCTATAGAAAATGGATTAAAAAAAAAAAACTAGTCAGAAACCAGAGAATGAATTTTCACAGTAAGCTGGAGTTTCAATTAACTTTTTGGTGGAACTCTTCCAAGTTGAAAGTGAGGTAACGCAATCACAAAAGAACACACATGGTATGCACTCTCTGATAAGTAGATCTTAACCCAGAAGATCTACAACCACAAGAAACTCAAGAAGAAGTAAGACCAAAGTTTGGATATTTCATTCCTTCTTAAAAGGGAGAACAAAATACCCATGGAAGGAGTTGCAGAGACAAACTATGGAGCAGAGACTGAAGGAAGGACAATACAGAGACTGCTCCACCTGGAAATCCTTCCCATATTCAGTCATCAAACCCAGACACTATTGTGGATGCCAGCAAGTGCTGGCTGACAGGAGCCTGATATAGCTGTCTCCTGAGAGGCCCTGACAGTACCTGATTAATACAGAACTAGAGGCTCACAGCCATCCATTGGACTGAGTACAGGGTCCTCAATGAAGGAGCTAAAGAAAGGACCCAAGGAGCTGAAGGGTTTGCAGCCCCTTAGGATGAACAACAATATGAACTAACTAGTACCCTTAGAGCTCCCAGGGACTAAACCAGCAACCAAAGAGTGCACATGGTGGGACTAATGGCTCCAGCAGCATATGTATAGCAGAGGATAATCAAGTTGGTCATCAATGGGAGGAGAGGCCTTTGGTCCTGTGAAGATTCTATGCCCCAGTGTAGGGAAATGCCAGGGCCAGTAAGCAGGAGAGGGTGGGGTGGTGAGCAGAGGGGCAGGGAACAGGGGTTTGTTTTTGTTTTTGTTTTTATTTTTATTTTCTTTTTTCTTTTTTCTTTGGAGGGGAAAATGGGAAAGGAGACATCATTTGACATGTAAATAAAAAAAATATCTAATAAAAAAAGTTATTTTTATTTTTTTCCTATTCTGACTAGATATAAGCTATCTTTTTAACATTTTCTGTAGTTTTTATCTGTTTTATTTTATTTTATTCCTTAGCCCTTCCATTTTCTAAATAATTTCTTGAAGATAATATGCAGAATATACAATTTTATTTAATTGTATATTAAATAATTAAATACTATTTAGTAACAATATGCTTTCCTCATTCTCCAGTAGAGTTCATTATACAATGACCAAAGTAAGCCAGTGATAACTGCATGGTTACTTCAGCACTGATTAAGAGAAGGGAAATTCAACTATATTTTTATATCTCATTGGGCGATGAGGAGATTCTAAGAAATTTTTACATATGTCATATGATTGAAAAGTACATAGTCATATGTTAAATTTTCATAAACATTCTATTATAAATTTTAAAATATTACATCATGAAAATACTATGTTCTAAAATTTATGCAAACTCCCACAGGGTTCAGCATTTACTGATAGAATAGTAAATATAAGAAATCGTTAAAATGTTTATTTGTTCAGCCACCTAAAACTAACAATAATAAATACATCATGAATCATGATTGTACACCTAAAATATTTTCACTACATTTAGTACTTAGAACATCACATCTATTTGCATTTGCAAAGTGTCTTATTTCTGACTTAATAGGAAATGTCTATTCTCTAGTGTTACTGCATTAAATCTCTAGCAAATTAACTTTCACTAAAGTATAAAAAGCAAATCTGCCTCAGATTAGATGTTTAAAATAATTTTAACATGTTTTATAATGAATACCAGGTATTTAGTCATAATAGGTCAAATTATTTTAGAGAACTTGACATTTAATCAGTGGATCTTTTGTATTATAAAATTTAAAAATCCATTAATTGGCTTGTCTTTTATATAAATTTTGACTAATTCATGAATTTTTAAAATCAATTTTGTAATTTAAAATATATTTTTTTTATAAAATGTAGTCTTTATTATATTAATATATTTCATTATAGAATATATAAATTCATAGTCATTCATATAAATAGTAATTTTATTAAGAAAAAAATTAAGACTTTGAAAAGTGTCAATTTTATAGCCCTGGATGTAAGTAATGCTTCATATATATTCTACTTAATAGTTTGAAATATCTAGTGTCAGTTGTTTTAAAAAAATAACAAACTTGTTCATTTTGGAGAAAGCTTAATAATTCTATCCAGAAAAACATATTTTCTTTTTAAGCTTTATTCCACCAGAGAGGACAAGGGGAAGGAAGGGGAGGAGAAGTGAGGTGAGGCAAGGTTAGGCCCACATTCTCATGGAAGATTGTTTGGCAAACTTAGTTCCCATGGGCTTGAGCTTACTTACTTTTGTGTTTCATATAGTTCTATTTTGCACCTCACTACTTAAGATCATACTCTGCCATGGCTGAGCTCAGCACAAATTGGAGCACTCCCTTTTCTTAGTGGGTCTCCCTTTCCCTAACCTTGTCTGGGGAGTCCAACCCCCTATACCCTGCAAACCTACAAGTTAAACTTCCACTTTCCCTATAAGAACCATCCAATAAGTACCTGGGATTCCTGGAATGTCACTCCTTGCAAGTGAGGCTTTCATAGTACTTCAAGCTCCATAAGTGATTTCATTAACCCTGAAAATGGCTTCCCACTCTCCTAGCTGCATATGTAGCCTTTGGTCATTGCAAATAAAGGTATTCACACTAGCTACAATTGTCTAAGCGAACTGTTTCATTAAAATCCTCAGATAAAAACCTCCCTACCCATGCCCACATCCCAGCAGGACCAGATCCTTCAGACTCTACCCATTCTGAACTCCACTTTATCCACCAGTATCTGGACACCATGAAAGAGGACAGAAAACTCAGAATCACAACTGAACCCCAACACAAATATCACTGAATATAAATGCATTTTTATAGTTCTATTTGTTTGCTGTTCTCAGACACTTTTGTCAGTAATTGAGTCATTTACATAGGGAATATATTTTTAGCAAAACCAAAAAATGTTGATATTTAATCTTCTTTCAAAATGACCAACCTCTACATTATGTTTGTAGGTAGCACGACAATGCTTTATTGTTTCCTGATTATCACATGAAAGATTAAATCATGTTGCTGAATCATGACAATAAAATTCACTTATAAATTTTATTTGAAATGTTAAGTAAATTTGGTATATACTATTACAATCATTGTCAGTGTTCTTTAGTTTCCATATATATGCTCATGTGAGTAGAGATGGAAAATACAGTCTCTACAAGGACATGTGGACATCATTGTGCTGTGAGATCTAATGTGTCAGAAACAAAAAGTCAGCACAGCTAAGATGGCCACAAATATTATTATGATGATGATTGCATTCCTACTGGTCTTCATAAAAGAGTGAAATAAAGTGTATCAATTAGGGTTTTACTGCTGTAAACAGATACCATGACCAAGGCAACTCTTATTATGGACAGTATTTAATTGTAGCTAGCTGACAGGTTCAGAGTTTCAGTCCATTACCACCAAGAGAGGAGCATGGCAGCATCCAGGAAGGCATGTAAGCAAAGGAGATGAAAGTTCTACCTCTTCATGTGAAGGCTGCTAGGAGAAAACTGGCACCCATGTGGTTAGGAGGAAGGTCTCATATGAGTAAACATACATCCTCTCACAAGGCCACACCCACTCCAATAAGGCCATACCCACTCCAACAAGGCCACACCTCCAAATAGTGCCATTCCCTGGGCCAACCACCACACAAAGTGAAGACAATTATTTTACCAATTCTTCCCATGGCTATCATCTATGACAATACATGTATGCTTTTTAGTTGTTTCTTTCATTTTTTAAGATTATAATATAATTACATAATTTCTACTTCCACTTTATTTGCTCCAAACCTTCCTGCATATCGCCTGCAAACTCCATGCTCTCTATTTTCTTTGATATAGTTACAGACATATATGTATATAAAACTATAGTTCTAGATATATGAAAACAACTTATTCTGTTTATATAATGTTATTGCATACATGTTTTCATGGTTGACCATCCGTTATTAGATAACAATTGGATATTGGTATGCTCTTCCCCAGGGAAGACTATTTCTCTTGCTCTTGACATTTTTTAGTTGCTATAATTCTTTGTCTATCGTTTAGGCCCCCTTGGATTCCATCCCCCAACATCTACCTCATTGTGTCCACAGTTGATCTTGATGAGCTTATGTTTAGTCACTCATGTTTGTGACATTTTGCTTTTCCATATATATCATTCACTTTTCTCTGAGAAGAATTATAGCAGTCTGTCTTGAAATTATAAAGTTTACCAATAAGGTCATGCTAATGTATATTTATTTATATTGGAGGAAATTTATTTGTCTTACTAATCTCTATTTCCTAGATTGATTTACTTTCCTAAATGTGTCGACATAATTACTGTTGTGCCTGTCATCCTTCCTTCAGCCCTGACTATCAGGTGATCACATAAGAGAAGGACAAACTGAATTCAAACACAAAAGTTCTACTTTATAATAGAAAAAAAAAAAGATGTAAAAGGAACGTAAAGCAGCAAGGTTTGAGAGTTTGACTTTTTTTTAACTGGTTTCTATACATGCATAGATTGGTGTGTTTGTGGACAGATACTGGCTAACAAAGTTTGGTTTGTTTTTTTATGTCAGAATGATAATAAAATATTTCTTATAGCACTATAGGTCTGTAAAAATGAGCATTCAGAGCTCATAAATTTAATATATTACTTGCATATGGAGTTTTGTAAGTACCTTACACTTACAAATGTATGCTACTTCTTCAGAAAATGCTACACATAAAATACCCAAGTGCTCTGAGAGGATAGAACAATAAGGTGAAATGTTTTAAATCCCTTCAAGATTGCTCATTTTAATTTTTTTTTCATTCTATTAAGAGTACTTCTCTAGTACTTTAAGAGGAATGTAGTATTATTTGGCAGTGTTGTCCTGGTACACATAAATAGACTGAATAATACAAAATTCAGTCATAAAGTAATATAAATGAATACCACAGCCGTGGTAACTGTCGAAATAAGTGACTTTCTTTTTAGTAGAAGAACTTCCCTCTGCAATATTGCTATTTCATTCAGCTGAGTTCCAATTAGCACAGCAGCAGGACAAATTAGCTGAAGGGTCTTTTTGCAGCAGAAGCTTCCACTAGATCTAAAATGAGCTAGCTATAGCTGTAGACTTCTTCATTTTGTAGGTGGAAGCTGGGTTAATTGCTTTTAATTAGCTTGCCTAATTACCCTAAGTAGAACCAATATATGTCTACATCATACTTTTACCAGGGACCAGAAAACTCAAAATAAAATTTATTTCACATTATTTTCCTTCTGTGCAATACTTCTGTTCTCATATCTGACGCCAGTTACTGCTGTCTCATTTGTGACCGAAAGGAAGTGAGACACACCACTTCTCTTTACCTCTGGACATCTTTGTTGCTCAAGTACATGCCTATCCAGAGTACAGTTATTTCCCATGGAGGCTTTTTCTTGCTTTTCCTTCTCAGTGAAGAGGCTTCTGACCACACCATTTAATATCAGCATGCATCTACCAGTCTCTTCTTACCAAGAGTTCAGTTTTTTATGCAATTTATCATTTGCAAATACATCTTATTTTCACCTATTGGTTCTTTGTTGCTTATAAGGTACTATGGATTGAAGACAAG
This sequence comes from Mastomys coucha, assembly GCF_008632895.1. NCBI lineage: Eukaryota > Metazoa > Chordata > Mammalia > Rodentia > Muridae > Mastomys > Mastomys coucha. Next base: position 193,116,411 of record NW_022196905.1, read on the forward strand.
GACTTATTTTCCCCTGCATTGTTGATTGTTTTATTCATTATGGTTTTGAGATGATGGTATAATTACATTTCCTCCTATACTTTTCTTCCTCCAAACATCCCTCTCCTCTCTTCTTTATAGTCATAGTGGCTTCTTTTCTTCCTCCTCCTCTTCTTCTTCTCCTCTTCCTTCTCCTCCTCCTTCTCTTCCTTCTCCTCCTCCTTCTCTTCCTCCTCCTCCCCCTCTTCTTCTCCTCCTCCTCCTCCTCCTCCTCCTTCTTTTAGTAAATATTTTTTTTTTAGTTTTTTTTTTTTTGTTTGTTTTTTTCGAGACAGGGTTTCTCTGTATAGCCCTGGCTGTCCTGGAACTCACTCTGTAGACCAAGCTGGCCTCAAACTCAGAAATCCGCCTGCCTCTGCCTCCCAAGTGCTGGGATTAAAGGCATGCACCACCACCGCCCGGCCTTAGTAAATATTCTTAAATATAACCTATTGAGTCCATATAATGTTACATGTATGCACATTTTCAGGGCTAGTTGTTTGACACTGGATAATCAGTTGTTGTGCTTTTTTTCTGGGGAAAACCACCTTTCCTATAGTAATACTTCCTCAGTTGCCTTTAGTTCTTTGTGTAGGATGAAGGATTCCTGGTCCTTTCTCCATACTCTTTGTAAGCTGGTTGATATTGTCCTTGTATTGTCATGTTGGTGAAATTTTATGGGTGTAGCTTATGATATTACTTAGGAGACAAATCTCACAGGAAACTTTTTCTTACAATCTTTCTGCTTCTTCTTTGACAGTATTTCCTGAGCAATAGGTATGGAAGTTGTTTTATGATGTACCCATAGGGACTGGGCTCCACAACTCTGCATTTTTATTGATTGTGTTTTTCAGTAGGAGTCTCTGGTTTATAGTGAAGTTTCTTCTATAATCTGTTGAGATTTACAGAAAACTCCTCTGACATATACAAAAGCTGAATAAAAATTTTAAGTGAATTATTGAATGAAGAATGCTTTGTTACCAGTGTCATTATTTACACCATAAATTTATGGGTATGTTCAAAGAATTCTCTTGGCAGAGGCATTAGACAGCTGGATAAGAGCTCCAAGTTCCATCTGCCAGGCTACACACTGTACTGAGGAATATTTTTGCCAAGTGACAAAAGTTCAAATGGGAAAAATTCATAAAACTGTGAATCACTACATTCATTACTGAAGTATAAAAACATTCAATTTATTTATAGTGCTAGTATAGTTTTTGCATAAATTTAAAATCGTCAGTTAACATGATTGCATTGTAGAACAATAAAGAAGAGATAAATCAAATAGAACATAAGCTAAGATATCTCTCCTTATGGCATATACATTTCATGCTTCTTGAACTATTATAGGTGTTTTAATACATAAACCAATGACTTGTACCAAGAAAGAGTTTGGAAACTTAACCTAATGGCAATTAAAAGAAAATAGCAAGGACAAGCTTTTGAAAATAGGGTTTGAGATATGTAAGGTAATAGTTTGTGATAGAGGAAAACATTTGAGTCCCAAAATTAAAGGGTTGGAAAAAATTTAAACTAGGATTTATGAATCATTCAATATATTTAAAATATGTATAAATACATTTTGTAGCTACATTATTCCAAAAGTGGCAATCTTTATTTAACTTGATCTCAGAAGGGCATTAGTTGTTTAAAATTGAATTGTAATAATAAAATCAGTTAACATATTTAGTTTATCCTTATGAATTGATTGTAAAATATGTTTTTGCTAAGTTTCAGTTAATAAACAGACTTACTATGTAGTGAGGCATAAATATGCTACTAAGTACTTTTAGAATATACATCTCTATAAATCATAGGTATAATCCAAATTGTAGTTTATTTTTATTTGGGTGTATACATTCATGTGTATGTGTGCACATGACTAACAACTATATTCAAGGACATATTTAGAATCACATACAAATTGAGTAGAAAGTACATAGATTACTTGTCCCTCTACCTCCCACACATTTAGAGACCCCCTATAAACACACTGTCCTTTAGTTGTAATCTATGAATTTGTACTGACCTAGTAGTATCACCTAAGCTCCATACCTATAGGATGATATAGTTCATTCTTCTTACAGCAGCTCTAGTCACAGCCCTTTGTGATATGGGTTTCCAAGGCATGGAATCAACTACACAAACCCTGAGAGCCATGTGAGAAGCAGAAACAGGTTTGTTTATTGTAGTAATTAGGAGTGCTTTAATACTCTTATTCCATACCCACTAGGTCTGTCTAGTCCCAAGCAGTGCGTAACAGCCATTTGCTGCCCTGGTCACTTGCTTTGTCTTTGTCTCCAGGAATCAGGCAGGTTCTGGGATTAGTAAATGCAGAGACACCTGCTGCATATGCATGGGCCATTGCAGCCTGCTAGGCAGAACATGCTGACTCACTCCTGCTACATCTTGCCCTTTATAGATATAGAAAATATATAATGAAATGTACTCAGAGCATTATAAAGTGTGGTGGGTCATATTATAGAAACAGATAAGGAACTAAAAGCTTAGGGAGTATATAGTCAGGTTTCTTTAGGGTCACAGAACTTATGAAGTGAACCACTCTCTAGATATAGATATAGATATAGATAGATAGAGAGATGATATAGCTATAGGGATAGATATATAGAGATAAACAGATACAATTATAGATAATATAGAGATATATTAGATAGAAATAGATTAGATACAGCTATAGACACAGATATAGATTAGATATAGTGATAGAGCTACAGATTAGATATCACTGGGTATAAATACAGATAATATAGTTATATAGAGACAGAGAGGTAGAAGTATAGATAGAGATAGGTAAGTTGCTGTCTCTGTGTCTTTTAATTGTCAGACAGATAGGAAGGAAGGAAGAAACAAGGAAGGGAATTTATTGGAATGACTTACAGGTTACCACATAATTAATCCAGCAGTGGCTATCTGTAAATGGAAAGTCTAGTAGTTGCTCAGGCCCACAAGCCTGGGTGTATCAGCTGATCTACTGTATATGAAGAAATCCTGATGATATAGGCTGCCATGCCAATGAAGTAATGGATATGCTAGCAATTCAAGAACAAACAGACAAGCAAGAATAAACATTCCTTCATACACCGTCCCTATTTAGGCTTCCAGCACGTATGGTAGTCTTATTTCATTCTGCTTCACCTTCAAGATCACAAATGTACCCTCCATGTCTGCATTGTAGTTTATTCCAGATATAATCAAATTGCCAATCAAGAATAGCCTGCACAGTGGAAAAGCAGGAAAGGAATAACCTGCAAAGACTCATCCTTGGTGTCATAGCTTAACTAGCAATTCCTCCTGGCCCAAAGCCATCTTCTACATCTTCTCCAAAGGAAACCAACAGCTAAGGACAAAGTATTCAAACACTTGAATTATTGGAGTAATTTTATATTCAAACTACAGTAGTTGATTTTTTCATATTGTTTTTTTTTTCAATTAGTAAGATCAACTTCAACTGCCTCTATGTCTTTTCATTGTGAGAGAGCTTATGCATGCATGTTTCTGCAGACTATTCCAGTGTCAAGGCTAACTGCATTTATCTGTTTACCAACTAAAGGATACCCTTTTCTAAAACTTTGTTATAAGACCCATATACAGATCATTTTCACAGACCTAGGCTTTTAATTCATTTGGTTATTCCAAAATAGAATATTTATTAAATTATAAGAGTATTTTGCTTTATAAGACACTGTCAAATAATCTTCCAAATTGATTCTACAGTTTAAAATTCACATGAGCAATAAATTTTAAAACCTATTGTTCTACAGCCTCATTCTAACTCAAAATTATCAGTTCTCAGAATATAGGATATATATTCTGGTGCACTGGTACTCAGTGTCATTTTAATTTGCATTGCCCAAAGGATACATCATAGAGAGCATATTTTCACATGTTTATTTGAAACCTGTACATATTGTTTCATGAAGAATATGGAAGGCTCTGTTTGACACTTTACAATCAGGCTGCTTATTTGGCATAACATCTGATATAATTGAATATGATATAATTACCTAAACATTTTTTTTCCCATTCAGAAACATTCCTTCTCATTCTCTGGAGATTTCTTTTTAAAATGGATTTTTCCTTTGTTAACAAAAGTAAAATGAATCAATTGTGTTGCCGTCTTAAACTTTGGATTTTTGGATTTGTTGTTGAACATTAGATTTATGATCTGACTTTTCTGGGATCTCTATCCTCTTTCTATTGGCTTACTTTTTTTTTCTCCAATGACACACTGTCTTGATATTATATTTATATTAAATATGTGACTATGATTTGTTTTTCTCCTTCAAAATTTCATTGACCATTCTGGGTCTATTTCCTCTCTATTAACTTTATATCTAGTTTTCTCACATCTGGCAAGTAATGGATAGGAATTTTTATTGGCATGATATTGAGTCACTGTATTCAGTTGATAATCTGCTTTGACAGTATTGAGTCTTCCTTTCCTTTAATGTGAACTACGTCTCTAATCATTAGGTTCTTGATTTGTTTCATCCATGTTTCATAGTTTTGCTCACATTAACATAGTAATTTACTATATTTATACAAAAATGCTTCATTTGTTTTTACTAATTTTATCAATTTGTTTTATTTGATATCATATTTTTAACCATGTACCCTATTTTAGCATTATTTTTATAAGGACTTGGAATAATAAATTAATTCTAAATAATTCATGTGTTTGTGATACTTGTGAAGCATTCAAAAGATGATAAACTATTAATCCCACGGAGAAAATATTAACAAATTGAAAAAGTAGGTACTGTATCACCATTTCATCAGGTCATAATGAAAAAGTCTGTTTTTCAAGTACTGACAGCAAGAGCTGCACCTAAGAACAATTCAATAGTTTGTCAATGGCAACTGTATGGCAAGGACAGAAACAAATTGGAAACAGTCATTTTATAAATACGATTTGCTGAAGTACCAAGATTAGTTATTAGGTATTTATTTTACAAGAAAGAAATTAATATCTTCATACAAAATATATGTGTTATCATATAAAAAATAAACTTAACAAGTTAAAACTGTACTTTTGTAAAATATAATTAAAAGATAAACTATCTCCTGACATACACAGAAAAACACAAGGATTAAAACATGCAAATTAGGAATCATGTATGGTGGTAGAACAGATAAAGAAAATTTTCAAGTGTTAAAAAGTATTTTTAATAAATTTTAAATCCTTCATGAGGTTCAAGATTTGTTAAAAATTAAAGGCTGTCAGAATTCTCAAAGTTATTATGAACTCTCCAAAGACCAATTATTATAAAATAATTATTCATAGTGTCAAAAACTAAGTACCTAATAAAAATAATGTCCATAAAATTACAGTTTATCTAATTTTAAATGAATAATACATTCAAAGCTTATTCAAACTTTTCAGAATTTTTTAAAGTTCAAATATATTTTTAGAAACCAGAAGTACATTGGCTTTATTGCACAGAAAATTATGTATTTTGATAAAGAAGAAAAATTGTTTTAAATTGCAGGATATTTGATATTTGATGTGGTACTGCAGAGCTTATATAAATCCAGTTAAATGTGATTTATATTCAGTGGATACAAATGCAAATACCATTGATCCAAGTAAAGTACAAGTGCATACTTCAGAATCTTACCATAGCAAAAGAGCTTGTATGGTAAATGTGCAGGAAGCGTATTGAAATACATATATGAAGATATAACAAAAGAGTATTGTAATAAAGTCTTTAATTATGAGAACATTCCATAGCACCATAGTGAAAATGGCTAAAAACTATGAAAATAAAATGGCACCAACAACACAGCTAAATAACAAGCTTCTATGACATAAAATAATAAAAATTAAAGAAGACTACTTCCATTCATATCATGAAGTGTTGTACAAGCATAGGTGTAAGCACAACTATATCCAAGTGACGATTTAATTCTGTAATAAAAATGTGCTCTGAGCTTAAGATACTGTAGAAGGGGTGATTGAATTGGTTTCTAAGAGATTTTATCTCAAATTATATTCTACATTGTGATTGTTTTTCCCCACACAATAACCCTCACAATCAATCGTTGATCGAACCACTTAGCTTTACTCTTTCTTTTTAATTAATTTATTTTTTACACTCCATATTTTATTCCCCTGTCCCGATCCACCCTCCAATGGCTCCACATCCCACACCACTTCCCCAACCCCTGTCTCCACATGGATGTCCTCACCCCCGACCCCACCTGACCTCTGAACTCCCTGGGGCCTCCAGTCTCTTGAGGGTTAGGTGCATCATCTCTGAGTGAACACAGACGCGGAAGTCCTCTACTGTATGTTTGTTGGGGGCCTCATATCAGCTGGTGTATGCTGCCTGTTTAGTGGTCCAGTGTTTAAGAGATCCCGGGCATGCAGATTAATTGAGACTGCTGGTCCTCCTACAGGACTGCCCTTTTCCTCAGCTTGGACCAGCCTTTCCTAATTCAATAGGGGTCAGCTGTTTCTAGCCATTGGTTGGGTGCAAATATCTGCATCTGACTATTTCAGCTTCTTGTTGGGTCTTTCAGAGGGCAGTCATGATAGGTCCCTTTTTGTGAGCGCTCCATAGCTTCTGTAATAGTGTCAGGCCTTGGGGCCTCCCCTTGATCTGGATCCCACTTTGGGCCTGTTGCTGGACCTTCTTTTCCTCAGGCTCCTCTCCATTTCCATCCCTGTAATTCTTTCAGGCAGGAACAATTAGGGTAAGAGTTGTGACTGTGGGATGACAACCCCATCCCTCACTTGATGTCTTGTCTTCCTGCTGGAGGTGGGCTCTACAAGTTCCCTCTCCCTACTATGGACATTTCATCTAAGGTCTCTCCCATTGAGTCTTGGGAATCTCTCACCTCCTAGGGGTCTGCCAACTTTTTTTTTTTTTTCAAGAAAGGGTTTCTCTGTGTTGTCCTGGCTGTCCTGGTACTTACTCACTCTGTAGACCAGGCTGGCCTCGAACTCAGAAATCCACATGCCACTGCCTCCCAAGTGCTGGGATTAAAGGCGTGCGATACCACCGCCTGGCTCAACTTCTTATTTTCTGAGGTTGCCTGTTTCCATTCTTTCTGTTGGCCCTCAGGGCTTCAGTCCTTTTCCATCACCCAATACCAGATCAGGTTCCCCTCTCTCCCCCACACCTACCCCAATCTATTTTCCCTCCTAGATTCCTCCCTCCCTGTTTTGAAGGAGAAAGTCATTCCGAATATGTACACTCAGCAAATCACAAATTCAAGGAATTACTAGATTTTGAGCAAGGTCATAATATTCTTCTTTCTCAGTTACCTAATCTAGCATCCTGTTCCAATAATGCATTTATATCCTATAACCAATATAGGTGGGGCTAATTGTGTTATAGATTTTTTCATGTATTGAATATTTCCATATACATAATGAAATATCCTTGGAAAAAGATATAACCTGCATATGCAATTATTTTGCTTATGTACTTCATGTACAAACTCTGAAAATGTTTTTTATAAATATATTACTATAACTGTATTATTATAAATCATGAAATTCTAATTTTATAATTTATAAAATATAATTGTAATTATATAATTATGTTATAATTTTCTAGTCATTGGCATGTGCATTTTAGTGTGATATTTTCCAGTGTGTAGTCACATCAGGACTAAAAATACTTGATTGTAGCATTTAGACTTTGCTTTTGGGCATTAAGGTTAATAAAAAGTAACAACAGAATCATAAATCCATTGATTTATGCATCTTTTTCTTTACAGTTTTCTGATTTAGACTCATCTCTCAGATTTATACTTATAAATTTATTAAAAATGAGCTCTAGGATTTGAACCAGGGAAGTTCAGACTTAGCTAAACCCTTTACTCTTTCTGAGACATATTTCCTAACCCTTCTGTGCCTCCGTTTCTTTATCTGTAAAGGTGAAGAAAGTATGTCATCTGTCTTCTAAGGCCATGTTGAGTATTAAATGAGTGAATATTTTTAAAGAGGTTCAAATGCTACAAGGCACACTATAAGTAAAGGCTCAATGAAAGCACCACACTCGACTGCTTCTGACCCATGGGTGGGAATACTGTAGATTTGAAATTGCCATGTGGCTATCTCTCCCATGGTAAAGAGAAAATTGCCAGAAGCTTTAGGGGGAGTCCAAAACTGCCATGGCTTCCACTCTGAGGATGCAGTTAGGAGTGAAGCAAGACTGGTTTTAAAGAGAATGGAGTATCCTTGGATGGACGAGAGTGTAATATGAAAGCTTAGGGGAAAGGGGAGGTTTGTGAGCCAGATGAGGATAGTGTCTTTAATATACATTACAGTTACCTTTTAATAGGGACCAAAAGAGCCCAGAGGTTCATCCCTCCTTTGGTATGTATTATGAGTATAGGCTAATAGAAAACCATATGCGTCAACTGCCATATCTGCTGCAGGGAGAGATGTTAAGTGATGGCTCTTCCTGGCAGAGAGAGACTTGTTTCACAGGTACTTGAGGAATGCTGAGTGTAAGCTTTTATCACTCCATAAACAATCCTCCATTTCTGCTGCTAGAATTCAGCCTGTGCTGAGTCCAGACTGTCATTTTGTGACACAGTCAATCGCATTGCCTTTTGGGGTGTTTGACAGCTGTCTTAATTAGAGTTTTTATTGCTGTGATGAAACATCATGCCAAAAAGGATAAAAAAAAAAAGCAATAGGAATAAAGGGACTGAATTCAGCTTATAATTCATAGCATACCTTATCATCAAAGGGAATAAGGACAGAAACACTAGCAGGGTAAGAACCTGGAGGCAAGAACTGATGCAGAGGCCATGTGAGTGTTGCATACTTGCTTCCTCTTCATGGCTTGCTTAGCCTGCTTTCTTATAGATCCCAGGTCCATCAGCCCAAGGATGGCAGAAACCTACAATGGGATAGACCTCCCCATCCATCACTAATTAATTAAAACTGCCCAATAGACACACTTGTGTAGACTAATGTGTAGGCATTTTTTTTCAATTGAGGTTCTCTTCTCTCTGATGACTCTACCTTGTGTCAAGTTGACTTAAAACTAGCCAGTACAACAATTAACAATTACAAGCTTCATAAATTATTGATAATTAAAGTACTATTTCCAGTACTATACCCTATACAACAAATAAAGTTGTTTCCAGTAAAATACCCTTAGAAATATATCCCTTTTTACTCTACCACTTGAGATATATAGCTAATATCTGTGGATAAATCTAACTTTAGTTTCCTAAATATACACATCAATACAGTTGAAGCTGTATGAAGTATATATTCCCCTCCACACACATATTCACATATACACAAATATGGGCCTATGTATACATTAGCACATGCTCATATACTGAATAGCCTGCTTGCACTGATTATTGCTAAAGTTGCAAGTCATACAGTTGGGGGAGTCCACCAGATATGACCACACAGACATAGTTTCTTGACAACTGAAAGTCTATCATCCAGCTGGATGAAACTACTCTGATGTATTTAGAATCTAAGTGGAGCTACACTTAGGTTTGCCTCTTAAAGGCAAAAACTATATCCTGGTATCTCATTCTGCACCATAGGGGGAAGTTTAAAAAAGCAAGCATTTTAATAGAAGCTAAAATAAGTTGTTAGCCAATGCAGGGGTGGGTTTCTTTCTATACAAGCAGATAGTCTGACAGAAGCAAAGTTAGCTGGGACATCTTAGACAGGGGAATAGAATAGAGTTAGGTAATTTTCTAAATGATTATATATCGAGATAAAGTTCTGTTTAAGGGGTTTGCAACTCCATAGGAAGAACAATAATATCAACCAATCAGACCCACCTCAAGAGCTCCCAGGGACAAAACCGCAAACCAACATGTACATATAGAGTAATCCATGGCTCCAGCTGCCTATGTAGCAGAGCATGGCCTTGTTAGGCATCAATGGGACCAATAAGAGGTCCTTGGTCCTGTGAAGGTTTTGTGCCCCAGTATAGAGGAATGCCAGGGTGGTGAGATGAGAGTGGGTGGGTGGTTGGGGTAGCCCCTTCACAGAAGCAAGGGAAGAGGATGGGATAGGGAGTTTCCAGAGGGAAAACCAGGAGAGGGGATGATATTTGAAATGTGAATAAATAAAATATGCAGTAAAAAATAAATGTATTTAAACCTGAAATGATCTCAGCAGCTTCCAATATGGGGGAACCTCTGAACTGTCTTGTCCTGTCAGGAAACTGCTCTATGAAAATAGAACTCTTCTCTATGGGTTCACACTTCTACTTTTCTACACTTCTAGAATTTCCAGAGTCCTTTATATTAACCATTGAAATAGTTACAAGATCTGAAATTCAGGCCATAAATATCATAGCATTTACTTGTTAATTAGGTTTTTACTGGTTATTATAACTTCTATTAAAATGAGCCTTTATTGTCTCATACTATATTACCTATTGATGCATGCCAACTGCAATATTCTATACATTTGTCCAATATTTCCTTTGAATACCTGGGTTCAACATTATTTTCCTCAAGTTAAATGTTAAATTCCTTAACAAGTTAGCAATTCACAGTGAGCAAATTACTTACAAAACTAAATCTTCCATGATTTTCTCTTGCTTATAGTTCTCTAGTCCATAATGAACTTCTTGATTTTTGATTTAATATGTCATACAGCTTCACAAATGTAATGGTTAATCATAACTGTTAACTCAACTGGATTTGATATTTACATGTACATATATTTATGAACATATCTATAATGGTACTTAAATGAAAATGAAAAAGAAGAAAGAAAGAAAAAAGAAATAGAGAATGACCAGACTAGTTTTAATGTATGAAGAAGATTTTCACTGTAGAGGGAAGAGTCTAGACTAAACATGGCTGGTACGTTAAACTGGACCATGGCAAAAGCAGAAGAAAGAGAGTAAAAGAGAAGCTGCTGACCAAGAGAGGCTGCCTGGGCCAAGAGATCAAGAGACAGGCATAACCAAAATAGCTGTCATATAGGTATCATCTAGGGGAAGTGAAGCAGAATTCCAGCCCCTGGGAAATAGAAGTTCATAGTAGGGGTTGGGGTGAGAAGTACTGGGAAGGCACCACACATACTGAATGAGACTTATCCCAGGTTGTTTGAAACCTAACATTCCAGAATCTTTATTGGTACTAAATGATAAGAAGGGGTGTAATGTCTTCTAGAACTACTTCCTGCTGATACTGGGCATTCCTGTTGGGGACTGAAGAAAGCTGAAATGCAGGCCAAGGCCAGGAAAAGAGAAAGGAGACAGAGGAGTGCAGGTTGTATCACTGGTTGTTCAAGCTCTGTAGGGCCATCTAAGGCTAGGGAAGTGCAGGCCATATTGGAGCTGTCTGTGAGTCAGGACTACTTGGAACTAGCTGCTTTGGAGCCATTGAGGATGCAGAGGCTCAGAAAGGCTGGAAACTCTATGAGAAGCATCTAGGTCTGGCATGTTTGGAGCAGTTTGCAGTGTTCAATTGCTTAGAAATCTGCTGGGACTGAAATAGACTAGGGACAGAGGTAAAGTTAAGGGTTTTAATAGAACATTCTTATTTTGGGTAAGTATTTGACACTTCAAGGTCCATGGTCCTGGTAGCCTAGAGACATGATACAGGTAGACTCCATGAAGCTGACATGAATTTTCTTAAGTTCATAAAAAGAAATAAAAGTTTTAGATATATTAATATACTGAAGTACACATTGTAGAAATGGCAGTAACTCATACCTTTAAGTCATAGTAAAAGCTTAGAGATCTAAAACTGATTCTGGGTTAAAAACATTTTTATAGAGGGCTGGATATATAGATTGGATAAATATGTTTTTAATATGATTGAAATGCACTTTTATACTTAGAAGACAACCAAGGGAAATTCAAAGTTTTGAGCTGGTGACTATGATAGTAGTAGCATGCTTTACTAAGACTAGATTAACAGCTAACCAGAACTCCATTGATTAAAGTTAAGTCTCTAAACTTATAATATCCCAGTATAACAATAGCATAGAGAGGGCAAGAACTCTTCAGAAAATATAAACCAGTTTTGTGAGTTTCATTCTTTCGGAGAAAAGTCTGTCAGCACTATAACTCTATCTTAACTACCTTTCTCGGCTGAAGACCTAGTAGTTCTAGATAAGTAAAGCCCAATTTTATATATGAACTGAATTGAACAGGCAGCTGCAGCCTTAGGGAGAGGAGCTGTTTTGTTTACTGCTGTTAACACAAATCTACAGTTAGCCATCAAAATCATTCTGGATCTAAGAAGGACAAATTATGGCAGTAAGTATAGTGCACACAGCCTACATCAATTAAAATGGCAGAGACTTACTGTTACCTGGCCAGTTACCCTAGGCTCCTGTCATCTTGGTGGCTTCATCTGGAGCAGAAGACACATGACAGCAACAGTTATTGGCAGCCAGGCACAGAAGAAAGGAAGTGCCTTTCTGTGGAGGAAGAACTTGGGGAACTGACCTACTTTGTCGAGCTCAAAGTGGGTAATCAACTGTCCAGTGTCCTGCTTCCTACAATTTGGGCAGGGTCTTGGCTACAGTTTGGGCAGGTCAGGATATGGGTCAGTTTTCCCCAATATTAATGTTACCACAACCAAATATATGTCCTTGGTGCCTATCATTCTTCTTTGAAGACCTTAGAGTTACCACTAGGAGCTGGAATTTGTGTATATCATGGGAAGTTTTTTTTTTTTTTCATGAAACATTTGAAATATCATATTCAATAGATCTCTAAAGAGTATGAGACATTTATGTCTTCAGTCTACCTGATTTTAAACAAACTTTTCTTGTTTTTAATTACTTGCTTTAGGCTTAACCTTGAAAGATACATACAGAAGGCTAAATAAAGCTTGTTATTTTAAATAATTGTATTTGAATATTTCATGGCTACAAGTATTTTGAGAATATTAAAGAATTTGATATTTTATGAGGTGACTGACCACCAATTTGTGTTTTAACGGATTATAGGAAGTTATTAGCTTTCAGAAGAGGAGGATTTTATAACATAATCCCTGTTATGTTTGAAATTCCTTACATATTTGAATTTAAGATTTAATTGAAGATATGTTAACATCAATAGAAAACCTTAAGCCATAAACATATAGAAACAGATTTTTACTAGACCATAAATACAATTACTCTGAAACTTAATTTTCTATTCTTTCATAGTAAACCATTATAGAACATCAAAATTTCTTGTATGAATCATTTTATCCAAAGAGCTAAATGAAGCTGTAGAAAGTAAACAATTACAGAATATCTCAATTTCTTATAAAACTCAGTTTATCCAAAGAGCTAAAGATTTACAAAGTAAACAAAGACAAAGAGGATAGAGAAATATTTCTATGACTTTTAGCAGACCTTAGGAAAATATAAAACTCATTTATTATTTAGTATAAATACATGTATATTTATATATAGTAGCACATATAGTAAATATATGTATATATTGTTCTTTATTTAAATTTCTTTATTTGTATATGTTACAGCAAATCAAGTCTATTCTAGAATAGACATTTTAGTTCCAAACCTTTTGTTATATATTTTAAGCTTACTTTTTTTGTCATAGATTTTTATAGATTCTTTATCCACACCTAACACATTTACAGATTCACAGAGAACATTGACCCAATAATCTTGAAAATATTTCTTGAAAACAGTGCACAGAGAAGTTACAGAGATAAAATATTTTCAAAAGTGGTAAATGGAAAACGCTTAGAGAAATAGAGCAGTTAGCTCCAAGGTGGGTGGGGGGACAGCAAGGAAAGGATCATAGGCTCGGGAGGATATAGAGAAGCTGTGAGGACTTACCAGACAGCATCTGGAGGGAGGTGAGGAAGTTCCTGGAAAGAGCTGAGAGAGGGAAGGAAGGACCAGAGGAGGTAAGTGTGATGGTGACACCAATTTCAATCTGGGGGAGAAATAGTTCAAATCACAAAGGATAAGCATCACTTTCCATAAGAAAGGGGCCTGGTTGAGAGAAGTGTCCTCACACACTGTAGTGATTTTTGTAGTCAAAACAGAGAAAGCTGGTAGCATCATGGTGACATTTGCCTAGTGTAGGTAGAGAAATACGTGGTTGCAGCATCTAGCAGAGAAGAAAGCTGAAGTGATGGCCTGGGAGAGGCATTTCATAGAAATGAGAAAAGGGAGGACTCCAATAGAGAGAGGGGGATTAAATGTCTTAGTAAGTAGAGAGTTGCCCACATCATTGTCCACAGGATATGGAAGGGAGATATCCACATAGTGAGTGCTCCAGAAGGCATAATAAAGAGATCCTCACATGGTGGACATCCTGAAGGTCATAGTAGGGACATGACCATGTGGTCAGTGCTCTGAAATGTGTGGCAGGCTTTAGGAGACTGAGAGAGGACACCTACAGAGGAGTTGAGAAGAAATGAATGCTTAGAGACCATTGAGGGAAGAAGCAGCTCAAGAGGCAAACTCCAGAATTTGGAATCACATATGGTGGGTGGCAGAATCTAGCAGAAGCAAAAGATCTCTTCATACCTTGGAAGCGCTAACCAGAATCTTGGTCTGGACCAGCTGAGTCCTGTAGAAAGGAACTCAGTTATGCCACTCTCATGATTTTGGCACAAGATGAATGGAAAATGAAGTAAAAGGAGGAGTTTATTCTTCCAAAAGTATGGAAAAGAGTTCTATTGCCGATATAAGGAGAAAGCAGGTGGAGGCAAGGGTCCAGGCTGAACATAGCTGACTACTAAACTGGACCATGAGAGGAGAGATGGGGCAGGAAGTCAAGAGAGGAGCTTCAGACCAAGAGGGGTGGCATGGTCCAAGCAACTGGCCAATAGTGTAGTGTAGTCAAATGGCTGTTATGTAGGCATCAAGCTCAAGAAGGAAAGGTGAAGTTCAGCCCCTGAACTTCAGAGAGGTATGGGATAGGGAGTAGGGTAATAGTGCTGGAAGAAGCCACCATTACAGAGTGCTGCTGGGAGAGCTGGCTAGCATCTGCTTTGATATGTTAATGGGCACCTCAATTACACATTTGACCTGGGTTACTGGAACCTACAAATAAGAATAATACAGGTGAAAAATTAAAAAATAAATCCATAGAGTCGGCACTGACCTTATAGGATGTTTCCTTCAGTCTTGTGGTTCTCATTGATTTTTATGCAGAGTAAAACTATATTAGTTCAGAATTTTTTAAAAGCCAGTAAATTTGATTTTTAAAATAAATTTACACCTCCCATGTTGGTCATTTCGAGTTACTTCAAAATGGAAAGAGATTCTTATAAACAAAGCAATTTAGTGAATTTAAAAGTGTATGTGATTTTTTTTTCCACTGGATGGTTTTAGCTCCTTTGTCAAAGATTAAGTGACCATAGGTGCGTGGGTTCA
>NW_022196905.1:193133877-193153751 GCF_008632895.1 Mastomys coucha
AAATATCTAAAATAAAAAAAAAAAAAAGTGTATGTGAAGACAACCTTGGTAGCTTGAAAATACATTTACCTGGGAATCAAAGAGCCTTTTGAGCTGTAACACTTGATACTTACTTTTGAAAATTTTTCAAAAATTGTTTTATTATTTGACAGTCTAGATGACTCTTTTTTCCTGAGGGAATGGTAAAATAAATATTTGTATAAAACATACTATGCCATAGATTGATTTAGATGGCATTATTCCATGCAGGGTGCTAGAAAGTTAAGCTAATATTTTAATATCTTAGTAAGTAGAATTTTTTCATTAATTGCAACATCATTTTATGAATATTTAAAAGGTAGTCTCTATTTTTTCTGTTATTTATGCCTTCTATAGTCATTCACATGCAACTTGACTAAGTACTACAACCTTTTCTCAATGAATTGCGACTTGAAATTATTTTATTGATCAAAAAACTTGCATTTTTTTACTGTGATAAAAGTAAATATTAAAACAATGTAAATAAAATGTAGTATGAAAATCGGTACAATCTTTCAAATTTAACTGAAGGTTAGAGGTGTATTTTAATTTGAAATTTAATCCTAATTAATCTGAATTTGTATCTCTGAAACAATAGAACATTGAGAAACAGTCTTTAATCAATCAACCCAAACCTGGTTTATTCCCTTTTTTTCAAACTATTGTTCAGCAGATCAAAGAGACTTGGTATATCTTTGATTAAAGAGAGAATAGCTCTTCACTGATAACTAGTTTATCTTTTGAAGATTTTTTTTTAAACTTGTAAGTGAATAATTAAAGAAATCTAGATGACAAGTGTCAATACTTCATACAAAAAAGACCCTTAAAGTATGAGCATCATTAAAATTATATAAGTATAGGAATATGATGCTAAACTTTCTTAAATCAAACAGCTCATATTTATATTTCTAATTATAATAAGATAAATTATTAAATTAGATTGGCTTAAGAGATACCGAATTTAGTTGTTAAGCAATGTTTTTCTTTACACAAAAAAAATATTTCCTGACATTTGTAGATACTTTCATAACCTTAAAATGTTGCATCTCCCAATCTTTAGAAAATTGATATGTAGGATAAATGCTTCAACTTATGATCATATGTTTCTACTGATAAATATCTGCTAAACTCATAAGTTTATCTGTGTGGGGAGCCGCAGCTGCCATCCTATATATATTGAACACCTGGTCTCTGGCCAGAGCAGAGAGCATTGTGATAAACAAGCCCTTAGTTGGAAAAGCTGAGTGCCTCCAGTTTGTGATGCAAGCTGGCTTGAGTTCCCGCAGCCTATATTATGTTTTGCCACGTAGCCGATGCTGATTGGGTCCAGGGAAAGTATTTAACCCACAAGGACTGGGGGCTGGAGGAATAGGAGTAAGTAACATGTAGATAATAGAAGTAAGTAAGATGTAGGGGATAGGAGTAAGTAGGAAATTGGAGTAAGAAGAAAGAAGTAAGATGTAAGTAGTAAGAAAGAAGTAGTAAGATAGAAGTAGTAAGACAGAAGTAGTAAGATGTAAGTAGTAAGATGTAAGTAGTAAGATATAAAGATGTAAGTAGTAAGATAGAAGTAAGATAGAAATAAGATGTAACTAGTAAGATATAAGAAGTAAGACAGAAGAAGTAAGATGTAAGAAGATGTGAGAAGCAAGATTACAAGGTTCCTGAATAAACTGCTTGGAGAAGGGTTCGTTGTCGCCTCCTTATTTCCGCTGATCGGTGAGGTGGCGACAAGGGCAGCAACATATCTGTATATAGCATTATTACTTTATTCAGCACCTTCTTTCCATACTGGTCCATATGTTATCTGTGAATAAAATAGTTTTTAGAAGGTAGCACAGTCTTGCCAAAAGTAATAAAGCTGCATACGGTTTATTAAAAAACTTTTGACTCAATCCTGCTTTGTTCTAGCTAACACACCAACACCATTATCATCATATAATTATTCATGCATTATATCTCTAGTTCATCAACTCTTAAAAATCTGTAAGATTGGTATTTGTACTTATAGAACTGATTACATTATTCCACAATCCACTGCATCAAGTTCAGAGTAGAGTCTATTTTGGTAGAGAAAAACACACCACTTCATTTTCCCCAGAATAAATTCTCAGAGATGTTTCCTTTGGATCTGCAGTTTTTTAAAACAATAGCTGTTCTAATCAAATAGCACTTTGTTATATATCTTGTATGCTATCTATAATTTTCATTAAAGCAGTTTACATGGGTTTTATTAATAATATGATAGTATAATTCTGAGATTATTATACCTCCTCCAGTGTTATTTTCACCAATAATAACATATATCTCTTCCTACAATTTTACCTTGAGTCTTTGAATTTAAAGGAGAACAACACACTGGACAACCCACTAGAATAAGAAACTGACAGTTTGTTCTGGTAAATATTATTTAAGAGTCTTACAACACTTTTTTATCATCTAGTTCCTAATAAAAAAATACCAATCCTTGATATTTATAATAAGCATTTAAAACACTAAAGCTGGGCAGATATCAACCCTCTGTGCTATTTTGTCTGTTTTCCTTTCAATAATACTGAGAAATCACTTTTAATGTTCTGCCTGGGCTGACCCTACCCCAACTGGCTGGCTCTAATGGTTCTGCTCTCAAAATCTACTTATCCCATGGTATCCTATTCCTACTCCTTTGTCTCTCTCCTCAGATTCCAAGCCCAAGAACTGGATCCTCTCTTTTGCCCAGCTACAGGTTATAGGCATCTTTATTGAAACAATTCCTTTAAATTAAGGAGAAAGGTTTGCACAAAAAAAAAAAATATCTGGCAACTAGAACTAATGAACAGCATATGTCAAGGCAGGGCAAAGTTCTTATAGGGAACTTTAAAATATTGTGTCAAATGGGCATGTAATTAAACTGCTTTCTAAACTTCTATGTTATCTGAGAGTCTTGTTTTATCAGTAGGCAGATGCAAAATTCAGAACACAAAAGCAGATAAATTATGAGAATAAGTGACTATTAAATGTTTGGCTCTAAGTAGGTCTATTTTACCCTATTAAGATCCCAGAAAATATATATCAGAAGATGGGTAGAAGGACTGAGGGAGGTGAGGAGTGGGACATGGTTAGTTCAGTGGAGTCCTGCCACCTGTATAGGACATGGTTATGAGAATGTTAGAATAATAAGTTTATAGCAGCTATGACTGTATGCAATGTAAGTCAGGATGGGGAAGGAGCAAGTGAGGAAGGAAGAAAAGAAGGAAAGAGAGAAAGAAAGAAAGAAAGAAAGAAAGAAAGAAAGAAAGAAAGAAAGAAAGAGAGAGATAGAGAGAGAGAGAGAGAGAGAGAGAGAAGCAAAGAAACAAAGAAACAAACAAAGAAACAAAGAAACGGAGAGAGGAAGGAAGGAAGGAAGGAAGGAAGGAAGGAAGGAAGGAAGGAATAAACAAACAAAGGAGAGAGGAAAGGTAAGATCAACAATCAACAAAGGGGTGAATAGAAGGAAAGGAACAAAGAGGATCTGGGTGCACACAAGGTACTAGTTAGGAAGAAAAGAGCAGGCAGACACGGGAGAAAAATGAGAGAGGGGAGTGTAAGGCAAATATCACTGCAGTACATCACCTGTGAGAATGATACTCTCTTAAAATGAATAAAATAAAAATAGTTATAAAAATAACTAAGAAAGTTACAATATGGATTTGATTAATTTATTTAGACAGGCAATATTATGGTTTCTAAGAGCTAACAGAACAGTAACTGTTCAAAAAGTGGAAACCCATACTTTGGAAGATGAAAATTTCCTGGACATGCATAGAAACCATGGTTGCACAGAAATATGAATTAATCAATGCTGCATATCCTACATTTATTTAATAATAATAATAATAATGTATGTTATTTTATATATTTCATCATATATGATTGAAACATTGCTCCAATTTCAAACCACATGATTTCATAAGACACTGAAAGATGTTGGCTTTTCTAAACATTTACTATTTTAAGCTATTTCTCTTTAAATAATTTCATCAGTGAGAGAATATTGGTTCAATGTTTCTATCATTTGAAAGTGTTTCCCAAAGTGAGGCACATGTTACAGCATCCTCCATAGTCCTTGTCATCATCATATAGATAGAAACTAACACAGAAACATACAACTAAACAAAGTTTAGTTAGTGAGAGATTTTGGAACATCTATTATTTTGAGCAGCCCACCAGAGTTGTGACCACTCAAACACATCTGAAAGTCTTTATTCTACTCAGTTGAAGCTACACTCTGGTATACAGGTCCTATGTATAGTACTGACAGGGTTTGTGAAGGCACAAACCAAGTCCTGCCATCTAGTTAGGCAGCCATAGATGGTGTTTTGTGTAAACAACTAGTTTAGTAGCATCTAAGATACACAGTTTGCTAGAGCAGGAAGTTTAATAAGCAGACTGTTTAATAGAAGCTAAATTAGCTAAGGCATCTTAATTTTTAGTTCCTAGAATGGTTTGGTAACTTTCCACAGGATTCTACATCTGCAAGAATAAAAGGTGGATGAACGTCTGCCCTGTCTTGCCCTGTCCCAGTCAGTTCTACATGGGATGTCTCACCAAACATAGGGCTCAGGAAATTATGCAGAAGAGGAGTTGGGAAGATTGTAAGATCCAGAGTCATTCATTCCTCTGGAGAAACAGTGTCTTTAAGACACAACAGGATGGATGTAAGTAAGAACTCACAGAGACTGTGTCAGCATGCATAGGACCTTCCCAGGTTCAAGCCAAGCTTTGTCCCATCACTAAGAGGGGAGAATGGACTCAAGCGCCCATCTCTAATGCAAACCCTATCTCTAATTGTCATATGCTTGCAAAGGTAGAATTAGTTCTCTTGTATGGGGTATCACTGGATAGTTTAACGACATACAAAGCCCAGAGGTAGATAGCCAATACAGATGAACACAGTGATGTTCTTTCAGAAATGTTTTTTGAATCATGTTGCTTTGTTTGGGCATTTTTGTCTTGTTGGCCTTTTGCTTGTATATTATGGTTTCTGATTTTGTGTCTAATCAGTTTTGTGTGTATTTTCCATATGTTTTTAATTTGTTGTTTTTTCTACTAGTGTTATGATTATTTGTTTATGTGCTTTCTAAAGAGAAAGAGAAAGAAAGGATATGAAGTTGGGTAGGTTAGGAGGATTTGTGAATAGTGGGATGAAAAATTTTGGTCAGCATATATTGTATGAAAAAAATTTCTAAGAAAATCAAACAAACCAACAAAAATTTACCAGTATCTAAGATCCGCAGACAGCTTAGACACCAAGTGTCCTATCAATTACAGCCTTGGTAAGTTACAGAAGTTCGATTGGACCTAACTACCTTTATGCCTTTTCTGAAGTAAGAACTACTCATTGGATTAAACATATTGTTCATAATCCAAAACTGACCACATTTTATTCAGTGAAGTCATAAATTATTACTTATGTTTCTAAAAATTGTCAATACTGAACTATTGGCTTGTTCAATGTTTCATCTCCCACAATAAATGTATTTTACAAGTATAGAATAATAACTCTACAATATAACCTTTAAAGGATCATGTATTTCAGTGAATTAAGGTTGTCCACAAAATAAAAGTGAAATAAAGACTTATCATTAAAACTATTCCAAATGTGAGTCACATTTATCCTTTGTGGAGTTTATTAGAGAAAGAATACAATGTAATTTAAAGTCAATCATGGGTCTTATATTTTAATATTCTTTATAGCATGCTGTCTGCTTTTTATCCAAATACACATTGCTTCTGACAAATCCTTGTTAATCTACCAGCTTCTTAAACTGTGGTGGAAAGTAATTTTTATCTAGCAATACAACTGCTCTCACAAGATATCACATACAAAGACCTTCTAGGTCTGTCTGATCCAACAGGAATAGAGACACAACCTTAGGCTGCAACATAGACACACACTCAGTACATACTTCTAATCCCAAACAATGAAGGCAAAATTAATTTGTAAAAGAAGGCAGCCATGTTTGAAAGTGACATCTATTTGAGAGACAGATAACATGGTACACCAGTGATAGATTTGTGAGAATAATTCAGGGATACACACTCAACTCTCAGGAGAAAGGACAGGAAAGAGAGACAGCAATAGAACAGGCAGGGAGAGTCAGTCAGTTCCATTGAGTTTATCTAAGCGCAGAACAGTTCAGTTGAATGGAGTTCAGTTCAGTTCCATGCAGTTGAAGCAGTTAGTAGAGTTCAGAGACAATTTTGCTAAGCAGAACTGCTCAGTCAGAAGATGAGAGTAATTATCAGCATAAAAAAATAGCAGCATAAAGGGAGTTTGACCCAGAACAACTGGGTTGAACCATCCAGCCAATTTTCAGAAAGTGCTATTTAAGGGTGAGTTTATTTAGCAGTAAGCTTCAGAGTCAACAATTACATCTGGTAAATAAAAACTACTTTTACATGGTAGACTCTTTATCCCATACACTGTCTCCCATAAACTTAGTATGATGTTTTGAAAAAAAAATAGGTATGGCTGAGTGTGCAATGACCAAACATTAAATGCAAATCAGACATACAGATTCTGATGTATTTCTGGGAACACTAGCCTGCTCTTCATTGTGGGTCTGCACTAATGCCTTTGCTGTAGATTCTCTACACATGCATTTTTATCAACCCATGCATCACCAACAAATGCTGCCTGAACTGCCTCAACTCAGAGTTAGGACTATTGTGTGAGGAATTGGTATTTTGACACACAAAGCTTTCTACTTTTGTAGAAACATAATGATTTGATAACAGAAAGCAAATAGTTAACATTTTCACACTCTCAGCCCTAAGCATGTAAGCATCAAATTAGTCTATTATTGGAGTACATTGTGTTACAATGTTATATTTTTAAAATTGTTGTTTGAGTTGCTGACTTAAGTTTTATGAATAATTGTTAAATGAATTTTGGCTTGAAACTAGAATAGAATTTCAAAACTTTCAGAAATTGTCCTAAACAACCTTTTGTACTTTTGTATGATTAATAATGAGCTTGTACCTTGGTTAATTTCATAATAAATTTGGCTTAGTTCAATACAAGCTAGTAGAAAAAGGAATATAAATAGGTGACAGATTGAAGTCATTATCAGAATTAATAACTAATATTTATTTTTACATAATTATGTTGTTGACTTACCTATCTCGGATACTTGCCTCCCTTTTAAGTTTTCATTTTCTTGGATTATTTATTTATAAAGTATTTATCTGCTGATTTAACTTTAAGTCACAGCAGCTATAGACTATTCTGGTGAAGTCTGTGTCTAAAGACTGCTGCCAGGTCTGGGTACATTCAGAGATGATGTACCTAACTCTCAAGAGACTGGAGGCTCCAGGAGTTTAGAGGTCAGGTGGGGTGGGGGTGGGGACATCCATGTGAACACAGGGGGTAGGGAGGAGGTATGGAATGCGGAGCAGTAGGAGGGTGGATGGGGGAATAAATAAAACATGGAATGTAAAATAAACAAATAAATACATTTTTAAAATGTAAAAATAATTATGACTTTAATAAAAATTGCTGTCTTCAGAGTGCCTTTAATGTAACATATTTTTCTTTTTGTTCATCTATGTAAATAGGAACTTAAAAATAAGGCATGGCTTTAGTGTTCATTCAGGTTATTCTAAGGCAAATTTTATTTAACTTAATTTTATATTTCTTCAGTAAAAGACAAATATGGAATATCATAATTCATATTCCATTAGCAAGGTAAAACCATTCAGTTAAGAGCAGTCTATGATTCAGTCAGGTGCTAAACATTAATCAATCATTAGGATGATTTAATACACATATGTAGGACTATAAATAGAGATCAGGGGACTGGGGCCATCATCCAGTTGCTAAAGAACCCTTGGTTCAGGCAGAAAGACCTTACTTCAAATCTCCAGATATGGCAGCTTGTAAGTTTGTTCCTGTTGCTGCGTTGAGGGTTGTGAAAATAGATATTTGAAACCCATTGACTATACAACACATATGCTCCCCATACATATGCAAACACATGCACACATACACTTATGCATACACACATATTCTCACACAGAATTTTTTAAGAGGAAAGGGAAAAAACCAAACAAACAAAAGACAGCATAATTTAGGCTTTCAAGTCCTTGATAATTGAGAAAATATCTTCTTTCAAATCAAAGGGAGAACTTCCAATAGAATATCCGTTACAAATTGGACTGTGATTATCTGCTGTGTTTGTTAACTTGGAGAAATATCTGGGTATTTGTTGCTATCAAGTTTCTAAAATAACTTTTAGAGAAAATCAGCCTTTTGATAAAAGTTTTTCCTTACTATTTTAAGCTGATTTTCTTTCTCATAACTTTTAACAGATTGGGCATGTAAATTACATCGCTGGTACTTACAGCTTCAAATTTATTCACCTCCTGAAACAAGGGCTGGAAGTTAAGCATCACTAATGACAGCAGCAGTGGTAGACCATCAGGTGGTGCTAATGATCACCTCTTCTTGTTTTGTTTTGTTTTTAAACCAAAAATATTAGCAAGATTATGGCATTATCTGTAGATTCTTCCAAATTTCGTTTTTCCTTTCCTCCATCAACCAAGGCCCATCTGTGGGTTCCGACTCTGCCTAATGGATATGAGAAAGAAGCAGGTGTGAATGTGTAGACTGGAAACGAAGGGAACTGAAGATTGATGTGCCGGCTTGTTTTTGTATACCTGCCCAAAAGCTGAGGGATGAGTGTAATCTAATGATCATAAATAATAAACACTCTCATCAGCTGGGAAGGGAGAGGGAATAGGGCAGTCTCCATCAGAGGGAGGAGCCCCAGCTGTTGCTGCTTCCACTGCACAGAATTACAGCTAAGCCTTTTCCAACCCATCCCTGAAGTGGGAAGGAGTGGGAGTAGCTGTCCATTCCAGAAAAGATTCCTCCCTAAATCACATTAACTCTAGTGTTTTCTTCTTTTCAGATATGTGTAGGAACTCAAAGTACAGATGCTATTCAAAGAAAAAACACTGCTGAGAAAACCAACAAAACCTCTCCCACTCTCTTTTCAAATATTCAATAATTCTAACAGATTCTCTCTATTCAAAATGCAAAGAGTTGCAAAACTCGAGCTTCGTTTTTCACTCTAAGTTAATAACAGTCTCAGGCAGATTATTATTTAAATATTTATGTTGTGTTTATTGGTGTTCAATATGGCTATCAAATATAAGAATTCTTCTGGAATTATGAAACACTGTGTTGTTAGTGTCTTACAAAGCCCTTAAAAACAACTGTCGGGTATATTTACCCTTATTTTCTATATAACAGATACTGGAAGGAGGCAAGACGTGTATTATTACAACAAGTTAATACCAAGAGAAAACTCATGCAGGTAATTAAAGAGTGACTAAACTACCTACAAATTGACTTTCCTGATCCATCAGTCTGTCCTGCTATATTTCACTTATTTTATGATAGATAGGTTTCTCAATAAATACTTAACCTTAACTGTATCACGCTCTTATTTTTTCTCCTAAAAATAACAATCTGGTGTTTTTCTTCACAGATAAAGATCTGAGGAAAGAGCTCTACCCTATAATTCATACTTAACATTTACATATTCATGAGCACTTCATTGAGAAGTGATAACCTGCTTCTGCTTTCAAATGAAATTCAATTTCCAAGCTGACTGTGAACAAACACTTGAAATGCATTATAATTAACAATACTTTAACTTGTTCGAAAGCATTCATTTATATGTCTTTGGTACGCTACTGAAAACAGTGTTCAATAAGCTACAATAGAAACACATTTGTTATAAACCTTCCTTGAACATCATTTCAAGACACCAATAATCTCCTTAAATTGTGGCTTCATGTCATTACTAAATTATTAGAGTATGAACAATAAAGATCATATATACATGTAGATTATATTACACAGGTAGTTCAAAAGGGAACTATAACTTTGAAAATCATTCAGCAACAAAAGAAACTGTTTGGTATCATTATGATCTGTTTATGAGATTTAAGTAAATTTGTGAAAATCAGATGCCAGTTTACACCATAAAGGAAAGAGCCTGGAATCTAAGGGGACAGATCTTTCCTGTTTTCATTTCTAAATAAACCAAGCAAACCGCAGAACACAATAGCAGTTCAAAGAGTGATGGCTTTCTACTTATTGAGTGCAGAGTAGTTCTATACACCACAGTATTTTTATTTCAGGAAGCTTTAGTTTCTTACATTGGTATTTTATATTGTTAAAGAATTTTTTAAGTTGGTGAATTTTATAAATGGGATTCTAGTTTTAAAATTAGAGTGCAAAATTCTTCTTTTAGAATTTATTATAGTTTGGTTTCAAGTAAACTCAATAATATTTACACATTTTAAATGTACTTACTGATTATTCAAATACAGGTAAACTAAAATTCTGACTAAATATATGTTTAGTGAAAAGTAAGCTTTACATGCAGTCTGTCTCTCAGAATACCCAGATATCCATATTTGTTACAATATAAATGGAAATCAATGTTTATGTATCACTACATTATTAATGGAGTCGAAGATATAGCTCAGTTGGTAACAAACTTATGACCCTAGTAGTGTATAGATCTGATTCTGGCATGTATATCCAAAGCCAGGCTGGATCACACACAACTAAAATCCCAGTGCTGGATAGTCAAAGACTGGAGGTTGGAGGTCCATAAACTTAGTCTAGTAGGTAAGATCTAGAATCAGTGAGAGACACTGATGCAAAAACTAAAGCAGAAAGCAATCGAGAAAGTTACACAGCATCCATCTTCACAACACAGAAGAAAAGATACAAAGAAATACTAAATTTATTGCTTTTTGCTCCCCTGTTCTTTGTAGATCTATACACTATAAATTCAGTTCTGTAACAATCTTATACTAGAACTGTTTTTTATTTCATTAATAGCTTGCTCCTGTTTTATATTTTTGTCTATTTCTATTCCTTCTTCATCTTTTTTATTTCAAAGTTTTATTTTATATGCCATTTATATATTATTTCATTTTTCTCTCATTGAGTATTAAATGTATTTATAATATTTAGTTAATAAGAAGTATGGGCAGGCAGTGGTAGTGTACGCCTTTAATACCAGCACTTGGGAGGCAGAGACAGGTGAATTTCAGAGCTGGAGGCCAGCCAGTCTATAGAGTGAGTTCCAGAACAGCCAGGGCTACACAGAGAAACCCTGTCTCAAAAGAAGAAGAAGAAGAAGAAGAAGAAGAAGAAGAAGAAGAAGAAGAAGAAGAAGAAGAAGAAGAAGAAGAAGAAGAAGAAGAAGAAGAAGAACAAGAAGAAGAAGAAGAAGAAGAAGAAGAAGAAGAAGAAGAAGAAGAAGAAAAGGTATGGATACTGGTGCATTGCATACATGTACTTCCAACACTCAAGTCAGGACAGAATTATTGCGAGTTACACTGATTAGTCATAGATTGCTGCCTGTTAACTTAGGAGAAAGCTCAGAGTCCTGCAATGATTTATGGGGTTACACATGTTGCTCAGTTGGAAAAAGAATATATACATGAAAATTGTGAGTAGGTATTGTGGTAATATAATATTTTCTCTGAATGAGAACGTCACTGAAATTGGTAAATCATCATATAAATGGCTAATCTAAATGGCTATTAGAAGAAAATCATCACAATGAAAGTTATAATTTTGTTAAAGGAATAGTAAAAAATGGTATTTCCCAAAGCTCTTTCAAATCCTAATCAAAACCAACACACCAAAAAGATAATGAAATCCGTTTTAATTAAATCTTAGTCTATGTGGGCATGTTCTTTGTAAATATAGTTCTCAAGACAAATTATATTTTTATAACATGATCAAACTAATACAAACAGCTCAGATAAGAATGTTACTATTATGAGTATAAATGTAAATTTTATTATTATTGAATTGGAACCAAATAAAGGGTGTCTACTTAAATGAAGACTGAGTATTGCATTTACATTTTTTCAAGAGAAATATTGCTTTTCCTAAATTTAAATTTTTATATAAAAAAATTTTGAAAATTAGGTAATTATGATCATAAACTATATATTTTAGTCTATGTATAATTTCATGCAATTCATTACTTACTTTATAAAATTATTTTTGTGTGCAATTATGGTTTGGGTAAAAATACTCAAATCAGGTAGTGGATCTTCCAGGATATTAATATTGAGTATGATACTCCAATGATCTCCTGCCTTTGAGGATGTTGTTTGTTTGTTTTTGTAGAGAAGGGTCATAGGTAAAGACCTTCCTAAAACTTGGCTTTCAGTCATTTCATCAGTATATCTCAGCTTGCAAATAATACATCAACAGGTTAAATATAATAAGAAAGCAAGCAGGCCAATTATGAAACTTACAGATAATTAAATATTGAGTTTTTGTTTCATATACATGAATATGTTTTTGCTAGGTTGTTTGCGAGTTATAGGGCGGTATCTCATATAATAAATCTATCTGCAGTGGCGAATACATAGTGCCATAATCCCTCTTCTTGTAGATTCCTCATCTGAATCAGATATGATAAATAAATCAAACACATGTGCTAGAGGAAATGGATGCATTTGTGAGTAGCCATAGCTTTTTGTACTCAGTTACTTTTCAGTTTTGGTCAAATCCCAACAAACAGTTTTGGGTTGTGATGAGTTTAAATGTAAAGACATATAGCTAAAATAGTCTTGGCTTGAGCTTAGAGCCAGTTTACAATTTATTAGAATCTGTGTCCCTCAGTGTCTACATGTGCTGTCCAAACCAACCATTTACCGTCATTTATCATTTAATGATTCACTATCATTTCTGTCACCTTATTTTTCAGTTAGTTTTGGTTCCTTTTTCTGTATGAAGCCTTTTAAAGTTAGGCTTGATTTTATAACTCATGGTAAGTGTGTGTAATTTTTGTCTTAAGTGAACAGTGAACTTATGAATAAGCTACTTGGATTATAGAATGGCTTTTGATTTTACATAAAAGCCAAATGTAATATTATAGAACTCTGTGGCTATATCTAAACTACATATCACACACACATGCTACATGCTATAGTCTTGAAGTCAGGACCTTCATGTGAGAATGAGTGTATGGTGCTCTCTTTGTTCGTCTGGTGACCCCAATTTGCATTATGTTTTCCTGCTCCGTACATTTACCTGAAAATTCAATATATTCATATTCATTACAGGAAATTTACATCCAGGTATGTATTTAACCCAATTTCTTATATATTCTTCAGTTGAGGGACACATAGCCACACACCTCTTGTGAATAGAACAACAATAAACATTTTGATTTAAAAATGTTGAATAGAATATTGCTTCAAGAATGGCAAATTGGTTATTACACTTTCATATACTAAAGTCTGAGATAGTTGCTTCAGAAAATTGATGATTATGAATAAGTTTAAAAGATTGGCCATGTTGATTTTTTATGTTGATGTAACTTTTCACTTCTTTGAATACCAGGAAATGCAATTGTAAGATTTCTCTGAGCCTTTTGACTTTGCCTTTCTTAATAATTTTACAATCAACTTCAAGTTCCCAGAAAATAATTTGTTGGGACTTTTATTAGATTGTGCTGTCTTTGGATTGATAGTCCTCTTCCTATAAGAAAGCAATATAAACAACCATGAGGAGCAAGCTATAAGCAGTACCCTTCCATTGTTGATGCATCTGCTCCTTCTCCCAGGAACCAGCTTTGCTGAAGTTCCTTCACTGATTTCCCTTGCTGATAAACTATAATACACACTTATAAGCTGAAATAAACTCTTTCCTCTAAAACTTTCTTCTGATAAAGATATACTATCACAACAATAGAAACCATAAAGACAACTTATTTTAGATAAATTTGCAGATAGATTTGTATAATTTTATTCTTGACTTTCTATTCTAGGATCCAATCATTAGAAATTAGTTGCTCTTAGATATTAATTTTATTTGCAACTAGTACTATCATTCCAGTGCCTCCAGGATGATCAATAGTACAATTTTCCAATTCCCAAAGTTCTGAATTACACATTTTTCTAATATTTTTCCAAAACTAGAGAAATATTGTAGGAAATCTGTCAATTTTATTAATATTAGTTTCTTTGTTTAGTATTTTTTTTGTTGAATTTTGTTTTCAGTTACTATTAATGTTTCTCATCTTTTTTTTCTCACATTATATTCATCAAAATGTTTTCATTTTTGTTGTTTGAATGTTGCTCTAATAAAAACTTTAATTCAGTTTGATATGACAATATACTAACACTTCAAATGACCAGCATTAAGTTGAACAATCCCTGAGGGGGTAATGAGGATAATTATAGAAAATGTAGCAAAAAGATGCAGATACAAGAAATAGATTCGGGAGGACTGTCCATGAGTCTGCAGAAGCCCAGTGTTTATTTTTCATAGTGGTTTCACACCCCATTAGACCTCATGGGATTACCCCTATCAAGTTTCATGTGCTCATTGGTGTCATCCTTTTCCATCTCATGTCTGGGCAGTCATGTTTGTGAGACTTTACATTTATAGGTTTTGATGAAACTAGAGCATCATCTTGCAGAAAACTTTCTAGCTCTTTGGATCTTATATTCTTTCTGCTATCCCCTTTCCACAATGTTCCTTATCCCCTGATTGTGGCAGTTTTTAATAAATGGATCTTTTGTTACTTACCTTCAATATTATGTATTTTGATTGGATGTGGTTTTCTATAATAGTGTTTGACTGTTGAAATAAACTGTTGACATAAGGTCAAATGTTTATATCGGATTGTGCTGATTTAGTAAATAAATGGTTGAAGATTCTCCTGCAGGAACTATGATTTCATGATCATTGAGAATTTAGCTAAGTTTCTAGTGATAGATATTGTCTCCCTCTTGCTCAGCAGGTAATAAGTCAAAGCTGAGAATAGGTGGTTGCTGCCAAAGTGTGTGTGCCACTATGTCATCTGGAGGGTTATATGTCAAGTTGATTATTGGTGTGGTTCATAAGCCTCACAGCTGGATATGATTGTTTGTTTTCCTACTTTGAGAGCTTGCATGCAAGCTTCTGGTACCCTGAAAGCTCAGGGGGTAGACATTCAGATCAGTTCTAGGTTAGGAGTCTTTGGGTCTTTGGGTCTTGTTTCTGAAATGGATGGCATCTTAAGAAATAGATACTCACTTTAGAAATAGGTACTTACTTCAATCTTTTCGGGGTAAGCAAGTGATACCAAAACGTTAATATGCTGTATGTTTTAGGAGTTTGTCACACAGCTATAGACAACTGAAAAGAAAGCTTCTCATGTATGGTGCTCATGGTTTATTTATGTGGTTTGGGCATCTTGGAGGGAGTGTCTAGTTGAGAAAAACTCAATAAACTATAGGTATACACACACACACACACACACACACACACACACACATATATATATATTGCATTACATGCATTATAATTATTAACTAATTTCCAGATATGTAATATATACTACCTTATCTTAAAGAAGCTTATAAAATACCTAGTATAAAATAACAGCCAAACTTATTCTTCATACTTTTTCTTACCTGTATTGACTAAATTTAGTCAATCACTGTCATAATAAAAACTGCTGTTGCATAGTGTCTTAGTGTCATTGCAGAGTTAACATTATTTCATAGACAAAATGCCACTAGATACTGTTTTTGCTAAGACAACAAACATCCGTTATTAGTTTTATGGCAGGAAGGAATCGATAACACCTATTTTTTATAATATGTGTTTATTTTTCACGAACACATCATTTATAGCCATCTCTACCAGCAGAATCAACTGCTGACACATTCTCATAGAGCTCTCTACTGATTTTTTATGAAATGTGTCTTCTCAGCTCAGAAGCAATTTCTTTCTTGATATGTTCACTTTATAGTGTCTTTAAACTATTGGAATCCATTACAATTTTGATCTCACAGTAAAATATGAACCAGAACTACTTCAACACTCCAAGGAGAGTATGAAGAAGATAGTTTACAAACGAGGATAGACTGTCAGAAACTTCAATAGAAGCACAGGAAGTTATATTTATAAGAGAGAGTATTTCAAATTATTTTGAAGAATGTTGCCCACATAGAGGAGAATTTCCTCTCTCTAGACTGAATGTGAGTTGCAGAACCAGCTTACCAATGATGGGAAGCACAGTAACAGGGATGGGATGGGGTTGGGTGGAGATATCTTTAACTCAGTTATAGGTGAATTATTGAAGAAAAGCATATCAAGACTGGGATTTTATAAAATATATGAATAACACATATTTTTTATTTTATTATAAGATAGCATTATTTAAAATGCCAGGGCCAGAAAGTGGGAGAGGGCGGGGTGGCAGGCATGGGGAGGGGGGAGGCAACAGGGGTTTGTTTTTGTTTGTTTTTTTTTGTTTTTTGGAGGGGAAACTGGGAATGGAGAAATTCGCATGTAAATAAAGAAAATATCTAAAAGAAAAAAATATAAATTTTAGTTAAGGATACTCGTACTGGAATTTTAAATCCATAAACCTAAATTTACAAATAGGAAAAATAGGTACTTGAAAAGATTATAGTTATTCTGGATAATAGAAGAGAATGTATAGTTCCAAGGACAAGGAAAGTCTGAGGAAGAAATTAGAGGATGAGACAGAAAAAAAATGTTGTAGTATAAGTAACTCAGCAGATGGTTAAGTATTATATAAAGTATAACAATATTCAGAATGTTTTCCGAATGAGATTAAAATATATCACTCAAAGGTAGGCAAGAGAGTCCAGGATGTAATGGAATTTCCCACAGGGCTTGATGACTTGAGTTTAAACCTGGAAACCTATAAAGTAGGAGAAGGAAATCAGCTCTCTCAAGTTATCCTCTGACTTAAAAAGGAACTACATGTTATAGATGCTCCCACATATATACACAAAGGCCAACTCACATACAGCAACACAGACAAAATAAAAACACTACTTACTCTTTGAGTGATTTTTCAAAGTTAGAATTTCAAATTTTCTTTCTTTCTTCCTTTCTTTCTTTCTTTTTTCCTTCCTTCCTTCCTACCTTCCTTCCTTCCTTCCTTCCTTCCTTCCTTCCTTCCTTCATTTCTTCATTTCTTCTCTCTCTCTCTCTCTCTCTCTCTCTCTCTCTCTCTTAACATCCTAATTTTAGTCCCTTCTCTGTCTATCTTCTGACAGTTCCACATCTGTACCTCCTCACAGTCCTCCTGTCTCCATGAGGATGTCCCTACTCCCCCAACCCCACTAGATCTCTAAACTCCCTGGAGCCTCCAGTCTCTTTAGGGTTAGATGCATTTTCTCTGACTAAACCCAGACCCATCCATCTTCTGCTGTATGTGTGTTGGGAGCTTCATATCAGCTCCCTGTATGCTGCCTGATTGTTGTCCAGTGTTAGAGATATTTTGAGGCTCCAGATTGAGTCTGCTGGTCCTCCAACAGGATCACATTCTTCCTCAGCTTCTTCCAGCTTTTCCCTAGTTCAACAACAGATGTCAGCAGCTTCTGTCCACTGATATATTTTTTCTAATTAGATGTTTTCTTTACTTACATGTCATATAATATCTTTCCCAGTTCCCCTCCAAAAAATAAAAAAATTAAAATAAAATTAAATTAAAAAATATTAAATAAAAACAAAAACAAACCCCTGTTCCATCCACCCTCCTCCTGCTCACCAACCCATCCTCTCTGGCTTCCTGGCCCTGGCATTCCCCTATACTAGGACATAGAACCTTCACAGGGCCAAGGGCCTCTCTTCCCACTGATGACCGACTTGGCCATCTTCAGCTATACATATGCTGCTGGAGCCATTATTCCAACCATGTGTACTCTTTGGTTGGTCCCTGGGAGCTCTGGGATACTAGGTAGTTCATATTGTTGTTCATCCTAAGGGGCTGCAAGCCCTTCAGCTCCTTGGTTCCTTTCTCTAGCTCCTTCATTGGGGACCCTGTATTCAGTCCAATAGATGGCTGTGAGCCTCTACTTCTGTATTAGTTGGGTACAGTCAGAGCCTCTCCAGAGACAGCTATATCAGGCTACAGTCAGCTAGCACTTGCTGATATCCATAATAGTGTCTGGATTTGATGATTAAATATGGGGAGGATTCCCAGGTGGAACAGTCTCTGGATTGCCCTTCCTTCAGTCTCTGCTCCATAGTTAGTCTCTATAACTCCTTTCATGGGTATTTTTCCCTCTTTTAAGAAGGAATGAAGTATCCACACTTTGGTCTTAATTTTCTTGAGTTTCTTGTGGTTTGTGGATTGTACTTTGTGTATTCAGGTGATAGCAGATGTTGGCGAGGTTGTGGAGAAAGAGGAACACTCCTTTAATGCTGGTGGAATTGCAACTTAGTACAACCACTCTGGAAATCAGTTTGGTGGTTCCTCAGGAAATTGGGCATAGTTCTACCTGAGGACCCAGTGATATCACTACTGGGCATATACCCAGAAGATGCTCCAACATATAATAAGGACACATGTTCCATTATGTTTATAGCAGCTTTATTTATAATAGCCAGAATCTGGAAACAACCCAAATGTCCCTCAACAGAGGAATGGATACAGAAAATGTGGTACATCTATACAATGGAGTACTATTCAGCTATTAAAAAAATGAATTTATGAAATTCTTGGGGAAATGGATGGATCTGGAGAATATCATCCTGAGGGAGGTAACCCAATCACAAAAGAACACACATGGTATGCATTCTCTGATAAGCAGATATTAGCCCAGAAAATCAGAATACACAAAGTGCAATCCACTGATATATTTTAACAGTATTTTTTTTGAAAAACAATTAAAGTTGGGGTACAACTAAATTTTATTTTCTGCAATGTCACTATTGAATAAATGTAGTAATAATTCAAAATTCTATTAAAGACAAGAAAAAATCTTATTTTAGTTCTGAAAATTGACCCTTAGAAATGTATGTACAGTGCTGTCTTTACCTGAATATAGATTGAAACTTAGACTAAGCAGATCAATATTTAATTTTTTAGAGACAAATACTAATATTGTTTTGTACTTGAAATGGCTTATTTTGCTCCTGATGCTTTAAATATGTGGTCAGATACCCAGTTAACAATGTAAGATAATAAAACAAAGTAGTATAAATTTGAGAAAGGGTATGTGGAATCATGACTATTAGAAAAAGGAAATTATAGGAAGTCTATTAACTGGATATAGAAAATGGCATGAATCCCAAATGATAATCTAGTATAATTAGATCACTTTCCAATTAACAAAGAGAAAATGGAAGAGTACTACACACAGCTGGGTCTAAAGTAAGTGATGTGTCTACTCAAGAAGTACTGAGAAATCGTTATAAACACTGATAAAATAATAAAACAATTTATTTTAAAATGCAAAAGTCAACTGTGAATGAAACAATGTAAGAATTTGTTTATTTAATCTTACTTCTGGGAGGATTTTTAGGACTACAATTTTATCATGATTTCTAAGATGCTATTGTATTTATACCACACATGAAGCTACTTTAATCAAAATAAATGGATTCATCAGGTATTACTGTGTGATTTATTCTAATCTATTAGTGAAATAAGTGCTTCAGTGAATTTACTGACCATGAATGTTATAATTTGCATATGAATGCAAATTTATTATAACATACATAAACAACCCAAAAATTCCACTAGAGAATTCTTACAGGTGATAAACACTTTCAATGAAATGCCAAGATACAAGATTAATACAAATAAATCAGTAGCTCTCCTATATACAAATAACAAGAGAACTGAGAAAGAAATCAGGGAAACAACACACCTTATAACAGCTAAAAATAAAAAAATAGAATTTGGGAACACTGACCAAGTATCAGAAGGACTTGTAAATTAAAAGTTAAATCTTTGCCGGGCGGTGGTGGCGCACGCCTTTAATCCCAGCACTTGGGAGGCAGAGGCAAGTGGATTTCTGAG
>NW_022196905.1:193153805-193168940 GCF_008632895.1 Mastomys coucha
AAAAAAAAAAAAAAAGTTAAATCTTTGAAGAAAAAAATCAAAGAAAATATCAGAAGATGGAAAGATGACCCATGCTTATAGATCCATAGGATTAACATAGTATAAAAATGGCCATCTTACCAAAAGCAATCTACAGTTTTAATGAAATGTCCATCAAAATTACAACACAGTCCTTTTAAAACTGTAAAAAGACACTTCTCAGTTTCATATAAAAATACAGGATGTTTAAAGCAATCCTGAGCAATGAATGAGCTACAGAAGATATTTCTAAATATCACCATCCTTGATAAGTTGTACTACAGAAAGGAATATAATAATAAAAAATACATGGTATTGGCATAGAAATAGACACATTGATAAATACAATTGAACTGAAGATCCAGACTTAAGCTCAAACACATATTGATAACTGATCTGTGAAAAAGAAATCAGAAATACAATGCTGGAAAAAGACAGTCTCTTCAACGAATGTTGCTGGTCAGACTAGATGTCTGTATTTAGAAGAAAGCAAATAGATCCCTACTTATTACCTTGCGAAAAACTCAAATACAATTAGATCAAAGTCTTTAACACAAAATCAGTTATACTTAATCTGATAGAAGTGAAAGTGGGGAATATCCTTGAATACATTGGCACAGTATTTCTGAACAAAATATTGATAGTTCAGGCATTAATTTCAATAGTTAACAAATGGAATCTCATGAATCTGAAAAGCTTGTATAAATCAAATGGATTCAATAAATGGACAAAGTAGCAGCCTATACAATGAGAAAAATATTTTACCAACTGAAAAAGGACTAATTTTCAAATATATGAAAGATTTAAGAAATTATGTATCTAGCCCGGCAGTGGTGAAACATGCCTTTGATCTCAGCACTTGGGAGGCAGAGACAGTCGAATTTCTAAGTTTGAGACAAGCCTGGTCTATAGAGTGAGTTGCAGGACATCCAGGGCTATACAGAGAAATCCTGTCTTGAAACACTAAAATAAAAATAAAAAAATAAAAACAAAAATAAAAAAACCTATGTATCTTAAAAAACTCAAATAATATAATTAATATATATTTGATCTAAACAGAAATTCTCAATTAGCAATCTCAAATAGCTGAGAAATACATAAAGGAGTGCTCAGCATCTTTAGGCTTCAAGTAAATGCAAATCAAAACTAGTTTGAGAGTTCATATTACACCTGTCAGAATGACTAAGATCAATAAGACAAGTGACAGATTATGCTTGGGCAGATGTGAAGATTGCATCGCATGGCACTCCTCTCCATCCCCCAGCTCCTAGACTCTTTCATTTGTACCTTTCATAATGTTCCCTGAACCTTGGAGTGTGGTTGGTGGGTGATAAAGTTGTTCCATGTAGGTTGATGACAACATCCTATGCATGACTCATTCTTATGTAGTTTAGATCTTAACTTTTTACAAAGGTCTATGTTCTGCAGCCTTGTTCCCAGTTGTCCATTATTGAGGTATTGGGAAAACTATAAGAGATGGACTCTACTGAGAGATACTCAGGTGGTGAGAGGCTGGCTTTTGAAAGTCAGTGTAGAACCTCTGTCTCTTGATCTTCTCTATTTGCTTTCTTGACATGTAATGGGTAGTTTTGCTGCTTCTTTGATATGCTATCTCACAAAGGATATGAGTCCAACGTGTCCTGGATTAGAGTTCAGAAAATGTGATCCAATATATTTTCTTATTTCTAGGTTGAATGTCTCAGAAATTCAATTTGTTACAGTAATCGAAAAACAGATAAGCACTATAGCAATTAATTTCACATATAACATTATTTGATCATAGCAATGTTATTGTTCTCTTATCTCCTCCTACAAAGTCTACACAAATTCTACTTTATTTTCATATTTTTGTTAGTGTGTATTGTGTGATTCATGTTTGTGTACGTGTTTGAGAACCACTGAATTTATTTAAGTTCTCCTGTATAAGCATTGGTTGTATTTTACTTACTTAACGGAAGGTAATATACCATCAAGAATACAATATCTTTTGGTGAATAGAAGGGATAAGAAAGTCCTGATGAGCGTTTTGTCTATGAGCCTAGAGATCCAGTCCTATGCAGGTTTTGTGGAGCTAGCCACTGCTGCTTATAGTTGTGAGGAGAATAAGCATAAAGACTACATTGACTAAATTTGAAACAAAATTTCACATTAGGTTTTTGAATTAAAATTCATTTTGACAAATATTTAAGCTGATAATAATTATCTTTGGTAAAAATCTTTAAATCTTGGAGAGACTGAAGGGATAAAATCGAAGGAATGGTGGATATGATTCTATTTCAGTGGAAACATTAAAAAGATGAATTGATCCTCCTAAAGGATCGCCCTTCTCCTCAGCTTCTTCCAGCCTTCCCTAATTCAACAACAGGGGTCAGCAGCTTCTGTCCATTGGTTGGGTGCATCTGATTCTTTAAGGTGCTTGCTGAGTCTTCTGGAGTGCAGTCACACTAGGTCCCTTTTTGTGAGTGCTCCATAGCCTCAGTAATAGTGTCAGGCCTTGAGACCTCCCATTGAGCTGGATCCCACTTTGGGCCTATCATTGGATCTTCTTTTGCTCAGGTTCCTCTCAGAATTCCATCCCTGTAATTCTTTTAGACAAGAACTATAATGGGTCAGAGTTGTGACTGGGATGCCAACACCATCCCTCCTTGATGTCCTGTCTTCCTGCTGGGGGTGGGCTCTATATGGAATTTCATCTAAGGCCCCTCCCTTTGAGTCCTGAGAGTATCTCCCAAGTTTCTGGTGCATACTGGAGGATCCCCCAACCTACTATCTCCTGAGGTTGCCTGTTTCCATTCTTTCACTGGCCCTCAGAGCTTTAGTCCTTTTCCCTTACCCAATACCAGATCAGGTTCCCCTCTCTCCCTCATTCCCTCCTCCCCACCTGCCCATCCCTATCCACTTTCCCTCCCAGATCCCTCTCTCCCTCCCTCCCCACTTGTGATTGGTTTCTTTTCCCTCCCAAGTGAGACTGAGGAGTTCTCACTTGGGCACTTCATTTTGTCCTTTTTGAGTTCTGTGGACTGTACCTTGGGTATTCTGTACTTTTTTATTTTTGTTTTTTTTTTTTTTGTTGTTGTTGTTTTTGTTTTTTGACTAACATCCACTTATTAGTGAGTACATACCATGCATGTCCTTTTGAGTTACTCAGACTCAGGATGATGTTTTCTTGTTCCATCCATTTGCCTGCAAAACTCAGGATGTCCTTGCAGCAGTCTTAATTAATCTGGACCCCCGAGATCTCTCAAATACTGAACCACCAAGCAGAAAACAAATACCAGCTGATTTGAAACCCCCAACACACTTATAGTAGAGGACTCTCGGGTCTGTTACCATTTAGAGATGATAAACCTAACCCTCAAGAGACTGGAGGCCCCAGGGAGTGTAGAGGTCAGGTGGGGTTGAGGGTGAGGATATCCAAGTGAAGAAACTGAGATGGGGAGAAGGTATGGGATCTGGAACAGTTGGAGGGTGGATGGAGGGAATAAAATATAGAGTATAAAAATAATAAATTAATTAATTAAAAAATTAAAACAAAATAAAAAAGATAAATTGAATTTTGTAACTCCTTAAAACTCTTTTCTTTTTTAATAATATTAGTATATTTTCATGATGAAACCACATGAAAAAGACTGTTAGACTCAGTAATATCTATTACTTTTAATAACATTATAAATTCATAATTATTGTTTTATTATCAACTTAATCAGTATACTCATCATGTATTTGTTACATAATCTTTACATCTAACCATAAAAATTTGACTGATATTTAAGCATCTAAATACAGATTTTGAATCAAATCTAGTAAAGAATAAATTCACTGACTAAATGAATCCATTTTCTAATAAGAAAAAATTATAAGAAGTATCAATACTTTAATAATACATTATCAATGGTTTTATATCGATTTGGTCTTTCCCTAATGCTATCTTTCTCTTTCTCTACACATCATCAGATGTTGTTGATAAAATGATCAGGAGAAATCTTTATCAAAATAACTGTTCATTCTTCAACTTAACAGATTTTATTATATATTTCTATATCAAACATAATGAAATGAGTATCACAATCCCAAATTTGAAAGTATATGGAATCAAAATAAAGTTTCATGGCATGTAGGCCACTGCAGAAAATCAAAAGAAAGACTCCTTTTCATCCTTTTTGGAAGACATCCAGTCTGTCTGTCTTGCATAGAGTTACTGAATGCTTGGTCTACATTTTTAACCTTTTACTAAAATACCTATCTCATCAAAGCAAAAGAGAACATTTTATGGTATATTTTATAAATTAAGTAAACATTTGAATTAATTCAATATATTATGTCACTGTAACGTGTAGACCTATTTAAGAGAAAATTTAAAAATATAAAATTAGCTTTCTCTTATAGCACAAGAAAAACGTATATATCCACTTCATAGATCACAACAAGTTTTTATTTGGAGCTTGTGCTTTCAAATGAATAAATAGTAGATGATTACCATTAATGGCACCTTTCTTAAACTCCTTGCCTTCAGTCAAGTGAATGTAATAGAAGGTGAACTTTCTTTTTATTTTTTTTTTCAGGTTTTAGTTGTTTTTTTTTTTTAATTTTTTTCAAAAAATGTATTAGATATTTTCTTTATTTACATTTCAAATGTTATCCCCTTTCCTCATTTCCCCTCCTAAAGCCCCCTATCCCATCCCCCCTACCCCTGCTCACCAACCCACCCACTCCTGCTTCCTTGTCCTGGCATTCCCCTACACTGGGAAAGTGAGCCCCCAAGAATAAAGGGCCTCTCTTCCCATTGATGTCCAAGGCCATACTCTGCTACATATGCAGCTGGATCCATGAGTTCCACCATGTGTAATCCTTTGTTGATGGTTTAGTCCCTGGGAGCTCTGGGGGGTACTGGTTGGTTCATAATGTTGTTCCTCCTATGGGGCTGCAAACCCCTTCAGCTCCTTCTGTCCTTTCTCTGAAGCTGAACTTTCACAAATCAAATATCATGTACACAGAGTGACATCTGTGAGTCAAAACTGTCAATAAATTGATTCAGCAGTACTCTATTGGAACGAAGAGCCACTGGTCCACCACAGTATAGAAATAGATACTTAGGCTCCTTTGGAAAAATCTCATTGATTACAGCCCATTAAAGAAGTTTGTCTCCATCTCAGACTCTAGACATTTTTTTATTAGATATTTTCTTTATTTACATGTCATACGATATCTCCTTTCCCAGTTTCCCCTACAAAACAAAACAAAACAAAAAAACAAGAACAAACCCCTGTACCCATCCCCCTCCCCTGCTCACCACCCCACCCTTTTCTGCTTACTGTCACTGGAATTGTCCTACACTGGTGCATAGAACCTTCACAGGATCAAGGGCCTCTCCTCCAGGGACACTAGACATTTATTATGACTTTCTAGATACTTAGTATCCCAATTAGTCAAATCTTTCAGAGCTTTCAAGGTATCTATGTGTTACTACTTAAGCAACAGTAGTATATCTGACCCAACCTCTGGTGCCAAGAAATCTGTGCTTTATGTAGAAAATGTGTGAAGAATTAATCAACAGAGAACAGAGAAAGAGAAGGGTGAATTACAACAGTATAGGTCTAAACAGGGCTCACTTGTGTCACTGATAAAAGACTTTAACAGACTGAAGAAGGCAGAGAGGGTAGAGGCCAAAGCTGTTTATGTCTTAACTCTAAGTGTGGTGACTCTCTGTACTAAGGTTCTCAGTCTTTGCCTTCCATAACCCGTATGATGTCATAGAAGCTGATTATATAAATAATCATTGAAGACATATAACCAAACTATTCTAGATGAAGGAGTTATTAAAAAGCATTGCAGAGTGATTGGCAGACCAGAACATTTTGTCCAGATGGATAAAATACTGCATAATATTTTCAAAGGATATTGTTATACAAATGAAAATGACCAATTTATATTGATTCCCTATAATCCAATGTCAGAGCGTTTCAATCTTTTTAAAAGAAAATAATTTCTTCTTCTTTTGCCGCTATTTTATGCACATGATCTCAATTCTGGTGGCTTTTTGGGTATAGGGTAATTTTTTTTTTTTTGCTGTAATCTAATTTCAAAAACATTTTAACTACTTTTAATGCTTATTTATAGAAACATAATAGACCACAAGTATTGAATATTTCATGTCATTAAATTCCATATTAATACATTTACAGCATTTTTGGAACTTTAGCTTGTGGGATTTATTTTTTGTTTGCTTTATTTTGTTTTGTTTTCCAGACAGGGTTTCTCTGTATAGCCCTGGCTGTCCTGGAACTCACTCCGTAGGCCAGGCTGGCCTTCAACTCAGAAATCCACCTGTCTCTGCAACACAAGTGCTGGAATTAAAGGTGTGTGCCACCACTGCCCAGCTAGCTAGTGTTCTTAATTAAAATAATTATCACCAAAATGTATGTACTTATATACTTTTAGGAAAAAAAAGTCCTATTGATTCAGGACAGATTTATGCTTGAGGTCTCCAAAAACAATAATGTGAAGGAATAAATGTAAGAAAATTGTAGTACCTAGTGTTTTACAATTTTCCATTTAGGATTGTTTTGAGAACAATATATACAGACTCTCCTCATTATCTGATAGTTTGATGCTTACAAATTGACTAATCATTAAAGTTTGTGCCCAATTCTCAGATCAATATTAACAGTTATTTCATTGTCTTTTGAATTCATGTTGCCCTAAACTATTATTGCTGATAGAACAAAGTTTGTAAACTAGATTGCTGGTTAAACAGTAAATTTTTCTCTTGCTGGTTTGTATATGCACACTGTCTATTTGTACCAAATGTGTAGAGTAAAGGGGTCTTATTTGCTAAACATTCACAATTGTGCTGATTTCACTAGTGAGGGCACATTTGTCAGATATAGATGTTCACTAAAGCTTTCAAATCAAACCTACTTAAGGATTACGATTCAACTTGTAGATTTGTGATGGGCAAATTTTAGATTAGAGACCTTAAACATCAGTGGAAATCTGACTTCTACAATGGAAAGATTAGCAAAGGAATTGCAACGAAGGATGGCCCATCTTCTTGTCTTCATACTGTGTTATCAAAAGGCATACTGTTTTTCTCTTTCATGTAGGTATATAATTTCCTTAGTTTCTCTTTGCTGATAATTTTGCTGTCTCCAATGGTCTCCACTTTGCTGATAATTTTACTGTTTCAAATGATCCCAAATGTGTTGTTGAACGGCTATCAAGTATTCCTTATTTCAAAAAAAAAAAAAAAACAAAAACAAAAAAAAAACAAATCATTGCTGTATCTTATGGGAAAAATATACAATCTAGCATTGTTTAATAAGAATTTCAGGCTGCTAGCTGTAGTTGAATGTTAATATAATAATATGTATTAAATAAGTTACTCAATCAGGACCAAAATGAAGCAAACTTTGCATTAGTCATTGATGAAAATGTGAGCAGAAGTTTACAGATCTTGGAATATTCCAATCTCTCAAGAGAAGTTTAATTCAAGTTCATTTCTTTGTGATAGAAACAGATTACCTTGTAGACAGTAAGCACACATGCATATAAATTTATATGTAGTTTTACAGCACTGTACACATTTTAAGCTAAGTTTTTAAAAAGTGATAAAAAAAGAAAATGTTAAAAATCAAATCTTTGAAGTGCTACTGTATGCTTAACTTTGAAAAACATTAAAAAATGTCAGACTTATATAGAAAATGGAGACAGAGAAGAAAATGATGGGAAACTGCAGTTTATTTTCAAAGAGCAAATACCTAATAATCTGCAGTATTCCAGCAACAGAGACATAGCTGAGTGAATGGTGAACTTGTATGATGTATTCCAGTATATTGTCAAAAAATGAAATGTCAATTTACAGATGTAGACTCATATATTATGTTTGAAGTTAAATTTGAGATAACTTCAAGTTAAAAGATTTTTTTCTCCCACTTTTAACTGACCTTTCCCCTTAATAATTAAAAAAGAAAACCCTAGCTTGGTTGTAATCTATTTCTAGATTGAAATTCTCTTTTACAACTCTTCTCATTTTGTATTCTGTTTCCTAACTTCTCAATTCTTAATTCCAATCTTTAAGTTATTTTCTCTATCTTTCTTGTTCAAAAATCAAGTTCTGCAGCTGTTTATAAATCCTCTGCAGGTGCCACTGATAGATAATTATTCCCTGTGGGTTTCTAGTACAATTCCACCAGCCTCATTTATCACATACAATTACATCTATTCTACTTCTAAAATGTTTTTTGTTTTGTTTTGGTTCTGGTAGTCTTACAAGAAACACCATTATATCAATTTTCAACTAACATCTGTGGATAAAAAGCATTATAATACAAAAGAAATGTCTTTAGGGTACAGCTCAACATTATGTTTCCTCTTTCACTGCCTAAATAGCACTGCACTCAGTCTATTGTTTTAAAATTTTGGAGGAGAAAACAAAAGCAAGAAAGCTTATTTTACCATGATACAATTTGGAATAGTCTAGCTTGCTGTTATAGAGTTGGTAAGATGGGAATTAAAGAATACTGATCTTTGTATGGGAAGGTGTCACATTAAAAAAAAAGTTATAGACATAGCTCAATCTTTTCTCATTTTTTCTTTCTTTCCATCTTTCTACATAAAAGAGAATAAAATCCCTTCTATTATTTAAGTTCTTAACTGCCCCTGTATATGATATACATGTGTGTTGCTTGAAAACTGATGGTTAACAACAACTACCAACTTGGTAAACTGTTCTACTTGTCACTCTACTTGTC
This sequence comes from Mastomys coucha, assembly GCF_008632895.1. Classification (NCBI taxonomy): domain Eukaryota; kingdom Metazoa; phylum Chordata; class Mammalia; order Rodentia; family Muridae; genus Mastomys; species Mastomys coucha. Next base: position 193,162,574 of record NW_022196905.1, read on the forward strand.
TCTTGTTAAGCTTCTAAAGGAAAAGAAGCAATTACTCAAGTCCTACATATATCAAGAAAGATTTCATTGCACAGGTGTGGGAGGTGGTGGTGGTGATGGTGGTGGTAGTGGTGGTGGTGGTGTATTCTATCACAAGCCACATCTATTTATTTAATATTCATCCTAAGGAAGTGTTAATTTTAAAAGACGCTAAATTTTTTTAGAATATTGTGTGTAAGTCTGAGAAATGTGTAGGAGCATCAAAAGGCGTTTTTATAACAAAATATCTTGAGAATCAGCATTACTGAAAGGACTTCCTTGAAGACAGAATGGAAGAAAATGAGAGTTATTAATATAAAAAGCATCACATTAATTTAAGTGGAAGTTAGAATAAATCAATGATAAAGAAAGGTCATTCTGCTGTGATATTGTGATGAGTACAATTTTGTTAGCATTTAATAATCTAAAAAGGTGACAATTGGGGTTGTAATATTATTAGGCTATATATGTTACCCTGTTGCAGAATTTTCCCTGTCTAATTACACTAGGACAGTGGGAGGCTTGTGATTGGACAGGAGAGGCTGAGTGAGTTTGAGGAGACAGAGAGAGAGGTCTGAGGAGGAGAGAACCAGAATGGAGGCTGATGTAGTGTTATCAAAAGGTTAGACTAATTGTTTTAAAGCTTTATCATTATCATTTGACTCTGAAATTATTGTATTGGCATCTTGTAAATTGGGTTATTATTGATACATAAATCTGATTGGCTAATTAAGTATTAAGAGTCTTGATTTTACTGTGTAATTAGGTGTTAAGATGGCTAACCAGGGATGCATGGGGGCTTTGCGTGAAAGTAAGAGGAACTTGGGGACCCTATCCAAGTGATGGCCTAGTGGGAGCCATGTGGCTTAGCAGGGCTGGTTTGTTGGGCATAGAGACTGAGCAAGTAACATCACCTGGCAGAGGGGCTAGCTCTAGTTATTTTCCACAACATTACCCTATATTATTCTAGGAAAAAAATCACTACTTAAAGCATTTCTTGTTGACTGGAGGAGAAGAAGGACTTAAGAAATCTGTTGGCTTTGTTTTAAAATAAATGATTTGCTTGCTGGATAGAAGCAAAAACTTTGTTTTTTGGTGAAAGTGTTTGATATACATGGAAGAACTTTTGATAATAGAACATGATGAGAAACAGTGTATGATTTGACAAAACCAACTGTGCTGGCTACTTTTATATCAAGGTGACACAAGTTAGAATCATTGGGGCAGTGGAAGCCACAATTGAGAAAATGCCTCCATAAGATCAGGCTATAGGTAAGCCTGTAAGGCACTTTTCATAATTAGTGATTAAAGTGAGAGGATCTAGCCCATCAAAGGTAGTGTTGCTCCTGGATTAATGCTCCTGTGTTCTGTAGGAAAACAGACTGACCAAGCCATGAGGAAGCCTGGTAAAGTTACTTTGTAAAAGGAAGCAGCCATGTTTAAAAGTAATGCCTAATTAGAGGCAGACAAAGTGATGAATCTGAGAAACCATTGATTCTAAATATAAGAAAGAAAGTTGACTTAAGAGTAGTACAGGGAGAGAGAGAAACAATCAGTTCAGTGGAGTTGAATCAGTTGAGAGTCAGTTCAGTGAGTGCAGTGCAGTGGAGTTGAGTTTGTTCTTGAGTTTATGAAGTTCTATGCAGGTCAGCAGAGGCACTTGAAGCCAGAGAATAAGAAGGAGTCAGAATATTAGAACAAACTGTTTGAGTTAGCTTGAGGCCAAGCCAAGAAATTCAGTGAGAACCTGAGAGAAGCCAGCTTGAATCAGTCAGTTTTGAGAGAGGTTTGAACCAGAAAAAAATGAGTTGAACCATCCAGCCAGAGTTCAGAAAGAACTGGAAAGGATGACGGTATTCAGCAGCAAGCCTCCAAGACAAACATTACATCTGATTAATAAAAGTTACTTTTCCTCTGACTTCTTTCTTCTCTTGTTTTGTTTTTATCAACTTAATCGTCCACGTGTATTTGATATCACCTTATATAATATTGCATGGCAGAACAATTTAGAAGTATATGCTTTTGAACTTTGCTCTTTTTGTATTTTCAAGTTTGTGCTCTAGAAATAAAGATAATTTATAATTATAGTTTGCCAAATTAAATATTTTCAGGGAGTCAAAATGATTTTTTTATTTCATTACATTTAGAAACTATAATTAGCTGCTATGGATAATTTCAACAGAGCATTGCCACCTGGTAGAAACTTATGAAAATATTTGTGGGTGTCCATGAGATGATTTAAAGATTTAATGTTAATTAAGTTTGTAAAATTCACACCTACTATTTAGCACTTGATAACTGTTTTAAGAAATAAATTAGTGCAATGAAGTAAATGGACTAGACATTGATAAAGCTGATATTAAATTAATGTCTTGCAAACAACAAAGTTATTTCTTAGATAAAAGCATGTTCCCCATTGCTACATGTTCATTTACTGGCTGACATAGAATATAAAACTATTCATGAGAAAAATTGCAAATATTAAAAATAGCAGTTGTGTAATTTAATATAATAAAAACATAAAAAGCTCTACAAATTAATTTGAAAGAAAATTTCTTTAAAAATACATTTGCCTCCAGTTTGAATGTAAATATTTCTAAGTCCACATTACTGCTAAATAAGTCAGAAGATTCAAGATTTTCATACAATAATAATTTTAAAACTATTAAGTTTCCTAAAATTGAAACTCAAATTTAAACTCAGATATAAGTAAGACATATGACTTACCTCCACCATTAAAGATTATTGTGGAAAAAGAAAAATTCTTCCATTAGTTGTATCAAAGAGTATCCATAGCTGTCTCTGGTGATTAATTATGAAAATTTGGTTTTAGTATGATAACATTAATCCAAAAGCAATATAGAAAGTCTGTTTTTACCTACCAGTTCTCAAGAGTCAGAGTGTGTGACTGTGGCCCTGTTCACTGCCCCATGCTTAAAGGCCATGCCGACAGCCCATGAATGGCTAAAACAGAGCACCAGAACAAAGCCAAGTCAGCCATAGCTCCATGGTGAATCCATTGATTGCAAGGCATCTATTCTTATAGCTCAAACAATGTAAATGTTGGAAATTGATATTATCTAGGAGAAACAATAGAAATACCAAATCAGACATAACATAGGCATCTCTATTATAAACTATGGGGAAAATCGAGGATGGTATGGGAAAATGGTGACGAAACTCCAAAGACAAATAGATTACCAAAATCTGTCTAGTATTTGGAATTGGCTTCTTCCTTCTTATTTTAAATTATTACACTGCCACCAATTTAACTTGAGGCCTTAAACACTGAACACAAGAGCATTACCATTATCTATCTATCCACCAACTATACAGACATTATCTATCTATCCACCAACTATACAGACATTATCTATCTATCCACCAACTATACAGACATTATCTATCTATCCACCAACTGTACAGACATTGAGACTAGCTTCCTTTTCCTTTTCAGTTTTACAAAAACAATTGAAAAATTAAAACTGTACATTTAAGGCACAGACTGGAAAGATTTTACATATATATGTATGTATACATACATATGTTTGAAAATACATATATTAATATATAATATAAAAACATTATAATATATGTAATACATAATATACATATATATTTTTTATATATAATAGATGTGTGTGAAACAATAACCACAAATAAAGTTAATTTATGTGTCTGTCACCTTGCCCAGTTACCATTTTGCATGTGGGTATACTGATACCACTTAAGATTTCCTGTTTTACAAACATTTCAAGAATATTCTATGTTACTATTAGCCATATTCCTCATGTGGCAGCGATGATAATTTGGACTATTCATCTTGTAAGTGAATGTTTGAAAATACTATTTCACGTTTTGCTCCTGGGTCTCAGAATTTTATGTCAGTGGAGTACATTTGGTTATTACATGTTAGCAAAAGAGCAATGATCTCAGCATGGATGAACTAAAATATAAGAAGAGCAAGAACAGTAGGAAGAAATTCAAAGTCACCTATGTGCCCTCGTTGCTGTAGAAATGTGTGCATTTTTTCTTTCTGGAAGTAACTGTTATATTCCATTCAGAATCAGACTTTTGCTCATGAGAGCATCTTGATTACTGACTCCCAAGCTGGGCTCCTATAAGAATGTATGGGTCTAATAATATCTGAATCATTTGGAATTGCTATATTCCAATCATAAATTAGAGCTGCATAGAGCAAAGCGATCCCCTCCATTTATAACAAAGTATCTTTATATGCTATGGATACTAGAATTATATCAATAGATAAGGTGAAAATTTGCTCTAGGATAGATTAATCTTTAATATATAAACATTACACACTTGTAGACCTTAAAATGGAACTCAGATCTTTATTAGCTCATTTTTTATCATACTGATAGTGAAATGAAATTGTACATTAATTTAAAAAACTTACAAATTAGCTACAATACAATGCATGTGAAATAACTTTTGGATACTGGTTAATAACTATATTTTCAGGCTTGTTACTTAAAATACTAATAAATATTTAGAAAGTGTGGTCTAACTTTATGTGAAAATAAAGAAACACTAAGTGTTCACTGTTGTTGAGTCTGGATTCGAACACATATTAGGAAGTTTCACTGTCACAGTGGGGATGATATCATTACAAATTATCTGAAATAGATGAGTTATATATCCACTATGTAAACATTATAGTGACCATTTGGTCATTTGGACACCCCCGATTTTCAAATCTACAGACTGCAATAATTGAAATATATACTTCAACATACAAAAACAATTTAATTCATCTATTTTACAAGTCTCTATACTTTATCTCCTCTTTAATTGGACTTAAATATAAAATGCATACATGAGTTTAAACATCACAATCTATACCATAAAAGCATATAATTCTTATGTGTTGAAATATAGAGCACTTTAAGAGCATTTTATAGAAAATTTTAAAATTTTAAAACTTGAATAATAATGAATTTAAGACCTCAGCCCCTATTATCTCATCTCATTTCCATCCTTTTTCTGAAACACTCCCTACTTCTTATTTTCATCAATTATTTGTGTGTGATTGTGTTTGTGTGTGTGCTTGTATGTGAGTGCATTTGGTATACTGAAATTCAACAGGGTATGTTCATGAGACTATTAGGAAGTTATTTCTCCTGGAAATGTGCAACTTTTTAGTAGTTACACCACAGAAGAGAGTGATACCATTTCCTCAGACACCAATAACTGTTAATAGTGTGTCAAAGAAGAATTGGGCCTCAGGAGCCTTGCTTTTAGCCATGATAAAGTGTTGATGGTCACAATTCTGGCTGAATCTTATGTAGACAAACAGGGATATAGTGAATTCATTAGTAAACTGGCCATGTTATGTTCAGAAGGCAACATTTAATAGTATGCCTATCTGTCATTTTGATTTTGTAATTTCCCTGTCCCTTTTTTGTGATATTCAACCTTCCTTGCAGGGAATAAAACATGATACAGATGTTCTGTTTAGGGTCTGTCCCTCTGCAGTCATTCACATTCACTTTAACAAATTTTTTAACTGAGACATTTACCTATAATCTTAGAATTATTAGAGGGGAGAAATTTACCCATTTATTCAATATTTTTCTTGCTTGATGACTAGTGGGATTTCCCCTGGATTTCTGCTACTGAATTTAATATTATAATTATTTCACTTGTGGATATGGACGATATCTACAGATATTCCAAAACCTTAAAGTTTTGGGTCATAGTTTTTTAATTCATTCCTCTAAATAGATGCAGAAAAATTGCCTAAACATTTCTAAAAGTTTAACTTCTCCATTAACAATAGTATAGCCATACATCATCATATTTGTTCAAATTATAAAATCTGTATGAGGAGGCCATTCATCTTGACTGTTTCAAATCACTAGAAAATTTTAAGTCTGTTAAAGTTAAAATCACTTATTTGCCCTGCTGTAAATTAAGATATTAATCAATTTTTCAAACAAGGCAAATAATTAAAAAGCATTTTTTTATTACCATAACAAGCTAAAATTTAAACTCTTGAGGAAAATTATGCTTAGCATAAATAACAATTTTTTTTTAAAAAAGTAGCAGATGCTCTTTTCCATAAATCTTAATTTAAAAGAATAGATTAAACTCAAGCAATTTAAATTAGACACTTTATACCATAATAAGTATACTGTATTGAAAGAAAAGGTAAAAATAATTATAAAGACAATATGTTAGCCATGTTTTTCTAAAGAGATAGCGAACAACTTAAATATTAACAATTTTTACCAATGACGTTAATTTAGTAAGTTACTTGGCCTATTGACAGTATCTTTTGCCTTACAGAAGCTTTGCAACTTTATGAGGTCCCATTTGTCAATTCTTG
>NW_022196905.1:193169082-193176637 GCF_008632895.1 Mastomys coucha
AATGGCAACCAACAAATTGGGAAAAGATCTTTACCAACCCTATATCTGATAGAGGGCTAATATTCAATTCTTCAATATACTCATTACAACTTGTCGAAGAAGAAGAAGAAAAAGAAGAAGAAGAAGAAGAAGACGAAGAAGAAGAAGAAGAAGAAGAAGAAGAAGAAGAAGAAGAAGAAGAAGAAGAAGAAGAAGAAGAAGAAGAAGAAAAAGAAGAAGAAGAAGAAGAAGAAGAAGAAGAAGAAGAAGAAGAAGAAGAAGAAGAAGAAGAAGAAGAAGAAGAAGAAGAAGAAGAAGAAGAAGAACCTAGGCACTCTGTAAAAAGCTGGATATAAGGACTACTTTGCAGTCTTAGTGCTGGCAAGGCACAGTGCAGAAACCAGGATCCCTGAATGTTGCTCCTCAAGATGTCTAGTCTAATGTAGTTCTAAGTCTAGCCTATATCACATCCATAAGTGCATACAAATAAATGTGTACGAATACATACAAATAGTATCGTAAATACCATAATAATTTTGTAAGTGTGATATTTCCGATTTAGTAAAAGATTACTAAACTTTTAGTAAGTTATATGTGTGTGTGTGTGTGTGTGTGTCTGTGTGAATGTGTGTTACATAATACCTATGATGCAATTCAAGACACAGTAAGCACCTTTTTTTTTTTTTTACTGGATATTTTCTTTATTTACATTTCAGATGTTATCCCCTTTCTCAATTTCCCATCCCCCAGGCATCCCCTATACTAATCCCCTCCTTGCATTACCCTACATTGGGGCATTGAGCACTCAGAGGACCAAGGACCTCTTTTCCCATTGATGCCAGACAAGACCATCCTCTGCTACATATGCAGCTAGAGCCATGGGTCCCTCCATGTGTACTCCTGGGTTGGTGGAGTTTTAAAACAAAAATGTTGAAGATTAATATGAAATAGGTATATATTTGTGGGTATTATGAAATAGGTTGAGTTTTGAGTGTGGTTACTGCGTGGGTAGCAAATTCTGAGATTTTGGACGAAATCAGTGTGAGGAAAAACCAATTCCATATCTGACCAAAATATTTAACTTGCTTTTTAAGATGATGAAAGTTTACTAATATTACTTTTGCAGGTTATATTCTCCTTGAATGCACATACAAGTGACATAGGACAGCATAATGAACATTCTTCAACAGTAGCATTTAAATAATTCTGAAAGCACTCTTCATATGTGCACTTACCGATGCTATATTTAACAAAGGAACATAACATTAAAAGCAATGGGATGACAATTTTTACTATATCAATCCTGTCAGTTCGTAAGCATGAGAGATTTTTTCAACTTCTGAGATCTTCGATTTCTTCCTTCAGGGAGTTGAAGTGTCATACAGATTTATCACTTGCTTGGATAGTGTCACACCAAGGTATGTAATATTATTTGTGGCTATTGTAAAGGGTGTCATTTTCTTAATTTCTTTCTCAGCCTGTTTATCCTTTGAGTAGAGGAAGGCTACTGATTTGTTTGAGTTAATTTTATATTTGGCCACTTAGCTGAAGTTATTCATCAGGATTAGGAGTTCTCTGGTGGAATTTTTTGGGGTCACTTAAGTATACTATCATATCATCTGCAAATAGTTAAACTTGACTTCTTTCCAATTTGTATCCCTTTGATCTCCTTTTGTTGCTCTGGCTAGGACTTTGCATATTATATTGAATACATAGAGAATCGGCACCCTTGTCTAGTCCCTGATTTTAGTGGGATTGCTTCAAGTTTCTCTCCATTTAGTTTGATGTTGGCTACTGGTTTTCTGTATATTGCTTTCACAATGTTTAGATATGGGCCTTGAATTCCTGATCTTTCCAAGACTTTTATGATGAAGGGATGTTGAATTTTGTCAAATGTTTTCTCAGCATCATATGGTTTCTTCTTTGCATTTGTTTATGAGGAGGATTACATTGATGGATTTCTATATCTTGAACCATAACTAAATGCCTGCGATAATTCCTACTTGATCATGATTGATGTTCATTTTGATGTGTTCTTGGATTCAGTTTGTGAGAATTTTATTACTTCTGCATCAATGTTCAAACGCTGAAACCTCTGAAGCCAGGAGTCAATATAAAGGCTCTCTTAGATTTTTTTTCATCTCAGTTATCTCGGTACATCACTGAGACAGGTAGCTAAAACATTCACATGCAAAACCTTACTTTGTCCATACACAATAATCAGCATCTATTCAGATGTACTACACAGTGCACAGTGTACTAACCACTCCCCAATACAATTCTATAATTGAATGACCTGAAGGGTTTTAGCTACTTTATTATTATTGTGAAAGATACCTGAGAAGACCAACTTACAAGGAAATAAGTGATCCCTTGGCTCAGCATTTTTCAATTATCAGTCCATCAATTGCATTTGGTTGAAATGAAGAAGAATATCATAAATGTGTAAATACTGGTGTCCTGGAAGAAGAGAAATGAAGATACCAGAACGTTATAACCATCCAAATATAATTATAAAACAAATACTCCCAAAGAAGTAGTAATAAGCAGGCACTATTATCCACAGCTCTATCACCTTCTGATAGGCTATTCTCATTTGCAATCCATTAGTGGATCAGACAATTGATTTGATGAGAGACTTGTGGTCAAATTATGTAAGGAAACAAACTCATGGACATATCCACAAAGATCCTCTTCACTAGTCTCCTAGCTTTTGTTCATTCTAATCTAGTTGACAGTTAAGACTGACAATTCCAAGAGCATAAAAATAAATAACGATTGTTAAATATATCACATATATACATATATAAATGATATAAATGTACTGTATGTACTCATGAGCATGTCTAGAAATATACACATCAACTTATATTTCTAAATGGTCTATTAGAGATAATTCAAGGTTTACATTCTCTACAAGTGGTACACAAAATATTTCCTCTAAAACACAATGATAACCAAAATTACAGAAATAATATGTGATGAAACTAATATCAATGATTTAATATCTATCTGTGCTTTGTTTCATATTATTTGTAAATGTCAAATCAATAATTTTATCTTACAAACATCTATTTTTTTACAAAGATAAACTTTTTTATCATTATACAATAAAAACAAAATAAAACAAAACAAACAACCCCAGCCAGAAATAGATTAAAAACTATTTAGCACTAATTCTAAAAGATGTTTCTTTGCATTTATCTATCAAATCATTCATTTTGAAAACAAGTCTTTGTAACTTGCTGGAATCCAAAGTATTTATTTTAGATTCTCTAATGACACTTCCCCCAAAGAAATTAGCAAATACTTAACCGATTGGTTATTTGTAGAAGTTACAATGATAAAACATTTTCTTGATTTTCTTGAATTATTATGACTATTCATAAGAAAACAAAATGCTGCGTGCTTTTTTTTCACGCAGTTCAGTTGTAAGGAAATAAAAGCTTTCCAGTGGATAAAAGCGGGGATATTGACAGGAAGTGAGAGTAAGGAGTTCAATCCTGGCTTTATCTTTTTCTAACACAGTGATATTGGGCAACTTCCAGAACTTTTTCTCACCTATTAAGTGAGAATTAGGGTGTTTCATACATAATACGGTTAGAAAAAGTGTCATAATCTGTATAAAATGCAAGTCTTTTCTCTTATTGTCCTATTTCGCTATACTTCATCTACCCCCAATTATTTTGGGTATATTACTATACCTTATTGTCCCTCCGATGTCTAAAATGTCACTTAATGTTGTATGGAAAATATCTGTACTGAAGATAAAAATGGAAAAAAGGAAATGTTGTTGAAGACCAATGAAAAATTTTATTTTCATAGCTAAGTATTTTGCTAAATAAACATGTTAAAATGGATAAAATTAATTCTTTAGTAGCTGAAGAGAGAAGCAAGAAATGCTTTGGGAATTAAGGACTTTCTAAAAGACTAAGATGATTTCCGCAGCTATATGTATCTTCATTCTCAGATAGGTATATGGCATGAGTTGTCTCTTTGCAGAATCTGAAGCATGAGCCAATACTTGCACAGTCTACAGGATTAGCAACTCAGTTTAGAGATGAAGCCCCTCCTACAGAAAAGTGGGTTTCAACAACCAAAGCAGAATCATTTGAGTTCTCACCTGGGGAATAAAAATCAGTATTTAGCTACAAAACTCTACCAATTGGTAAAAATATAACCAAACAGTGATGGTTTTATCTTATAAACTCCCCAAATTAGACTGAAATAATAATTTTCAAAGCTTATTTTCTTCTAATATTCATTAATATTATTCTTAATATTTGACCACAATTGCCCCAAAATAGATGGACTCATAACTCTGGAAGATATTACAGATGATACATATTTTCTAATGTATTTTTAAAGCATTTAACATAAAATATTGTAATTCTGATGATCAGAAAATATTTGCATCATTCTATTTTTGCTATGATACATATGTGCATGAGTTTGACAAATAATTATTGTGCATTTTATTAATTCATCAATGCAAAATGGCAATGGAGGACAACTTAATCTTCAATTTGAAACCCAAAATAATAGCACAACACATTTTGAAAGTTAAAGATTTACTGGAAACCTATACAGCATACTTATGCCTTAACATTAATTTGTTATTATTTTTTATATGAAAAGGAACTTTAAATAGAAATTTCTTCACTTTAAATTAAAGGTATAAACCACTGCCAAATATTTATCCTGCTCATATATAAACTATCAGATGCAAAGTCTAAAGAACATTTGTAGTTTTGCCATACTTGATAAAACTTCAAACTTATCTCACATAGATATACTAAATAATACCAATACATTTTTCAGTATGGTATTGCCATATGTTATCTGAGGGTCATTTTTAGCTTGGTGACATAAATAGAGGTGTGAACATTTAACAGTATCCCTTTCACTTAGCAGAGTAAAACTATCTCCAGGAGAGAGAAAAATCAAATATATTCAAAAGTGCCTTGTATTTATTTCAGAAGCATTTTTTTTCCTTAATGTGAGTAGGAGAATAAAGGAGAATTGATTTAATATAAGGCTCTAGCAGCCAATTAAAGATCATACATTTATACCTTCTAGACTGGGAACAATCTGAAGAAATATGCCTTTTCCGTCTCTTAAGAAAAACACTGATGAACTCTTTGGATCTGAAGAAAAAAGTGTTTGCATTCGGGGTATAAAGAGAACAAACAGATGCTCAGGTAAGTGATGCTGAAGCCAGCAATGCAATTCCTGGTTCAGAAGGAAGGAGCCCTTTCTGAACTCTGAACTTCCAATGTACACTCAGTCCATTGGACTAGGGCAAGAAAAATACAACTTTAAAGACATTTATTATTATTTTTTATTTTTTATTTTCTTCTTCTTTTTTATATACTCCAAACTCTATTCCCCTCCTGGTCCACTCTCTGGCTGTTCCACATCCCATACCTCCTCCTTGTCCCCTCTCGCTGCCCCTGCCACGTCTCCACGACTGTGTCCCCACCCCACCCCAACCCCACCATTTATATTGATAAAATCTAGTTCCATGCTTTGTTTATAATAATTTTAATCTAGAAATTATTGATGACTATCTACATATCTGTTACTAACCATCATTTATAAAGTCCTTAGAGACCAGTGGGATGGCTTGGCAGGTAAAGCCATTTGCCAACAAGCCAGGATACCTGGTTTGATCCCAAGGCATTACATGGGAAATGTGTGAGATTACTTCTGCAAGCTGTCTTCTGCCTTGCCTGCAGGTGAGGTGAACCATGTTTGACCCTCTGCATGTGAGGTGGACCATGCTTGACCCTCTCATACAAATAAATATAAAACGTAAAACAATGTATTTTTAAAAGTCCTTTCACTTACACTAGTAGATGCTATGAACTGGTTTCAACAACATGCCCATTCTATCCAGATTCTACTTCCCTGAAATACACATATATTTTCCTAAATTTAAAATATTTCTAAAATATTTATTTTACATGATGTTAATATTTGACAAGTCTGTGGTCTCTATGTAAATGGTTGATTTTGTATCAAAGTTCTTCCATTTGATGTATTTGAAACTTTAAAAACAAAACTCTTGAGCAAGCAGTTTTATGCATTTACCTTGTAATTTACTGATTAATAGTAACTCACTGGTATTCTGTCCATGTAAAATAAAGGTTTTCTCCATTTATAGATAAGTGTTCATGTTTGATAGTTCAGATCTCAGGACCAAAAAGTAACAAGTATATAGAACAAATATATACTTTCTGGAGAGCTGACAATCTCTTCTGAATATATTCACATCCTTTGGGGACAAGCACAGACCAAGGGAAACCTAGAGTGGAAACTAAGTACAGAGAAGGCTGAGTGATGGTCCAGGGTACATTTTCAAAGGGCTTTGATTAATGTTGCTTTATCAGATAAGAGTCGGAAAACACCCATTCATTTTATGACATTTTTTTTTCTTCCTATTGGTTTTCCTAAGTTGGACTTCCTTCCAGGCTAATTAACTACCAACCATTTATAGGCTATCCACACACGGAAACAGTAAAAGATGAATTACACTTATGAAGTAATTGACACGGGGTATGGAGGGCATCTTCACTAATGCTGGCGTGCATCCTATACTGGAAGAAATATGTACTGCTATTGACAGGCCATTAGGAAAGCTCATACCCCAGCATCAGAAAATAGAAACTCAATTCCAAAATGAACTTACTCACACTGAAGGTTTTCCAGAGTAGCTTTATCAAAATACCTCTGGTTTCATCTCAGATGAGTTCCCATGCTATTTTGTTTTCTTTTGACAGTCAGGTCAAAACTGACAAACCAAAGCAGCTCTCCAAGAAATTCAATTACTGAAATTCCTGACAGTTGTTTTGTTTGGTCTAAAGTTTTCAAAATTGTGAGTGGCATATATAATATTATTGGTTTTGAAAGATATATACTGAATCGATAAATAACATTTAAAAAGTACTATCAGAAGACAGAAGAACATACAAATACCATATTTCATTGAAAAAGAAACAGCAAAATGATAAAGAATATTTTAATGAGAGCCTATTAGTTGTCAAGAAGCTTTTTGTAGTTGTTATCCATCTAGTTGTCATGAACCTGGGAGAGTAGAGCCTGCAATATGATAGCCTAAACTTCCATGTAATAACCAAATTAATCAGAGAATCAACCAATTTACACTTTGGGGGTTAAGAAGTGTCACGTGGGTAAGGTATACAACAAGAACAAGCCACATGTGGCAAGCCCATGTTTTTCGGTAGCTGCAAATGAGTAACAGAGCTGAAGTAAACTCATTCCTATCCACTACACCTGGGAGGAGGGCAAAAACACATTCCCAGAGAAATTCTGTGTTTTGAGGAAACTGAGATCAATAGACTTGTGTCCTGTCTTCCTAGATTTTCCTCCCAAGCCCACAGACCTTCAATCTTAGATTATTTCAACACCCTGTGTCAAGGGAGATAATACTAAATCATTTTTTTCTCTAACAATATTGAAATCTAGCAATTATTTACTATTTATGATTTTTTAAATTTTTATTAGATATTTTCTTTATTTACATGTAAATTTCTCCCTTCCCAGTTTCCCCTCT
>NW_022196905.1:193178410-193205907 GCF_008632895.1 Mastomys coucha
GTGTGTGTGTGTGTGTGTGTGTGTGTGTGTGTGTGTGTTGTGGTGAATATGGAGTATAGAAGTTACAGGTGTTTTTTCTCAATCTATTCCCTATTAGCTTTATCAAATCTCTTGCTGAGCATGGAAACTTACCAGTTCAGCTATTTCCTAGATATTCTGCAGTCTCCTCTGCATTACCCACATAGTGCTGAGATTATAAGTGTGCCTGTGTTTCTAATGGATGTTGAATTCATGTCCTCATCATTGTGTGGCAACCATGTTAACTGAGCAACCTTTCTAACATACTGTGGTGGTGTAAACAAAAGAGTTCACCTGACAAGTTAATTATCTTTTATCTCTATCTCACCAGGGACTCTACAGTTGTTTCTGTTGGCTTGGGAGCTAAGTATCTTCCAAGGTACTGTAAAAGACTTTCTATCATTTCCAAGATCAGCTTCCCAAATATTTATGTCAAGTCAGAAACTTGGTGCTTTAGCATAAAATGATCATATGGCTACAAGTACTTTGCTCGCACTGTGAAAAAGACAATGTGCATAAACTGATAAAGTTATGCACATGTACCAGTGACAGAGTAGAAGCAATATTTCAAAACCAAAATGCATTTTAGTGTTGTCATTAATTAATGCTTGTCTCCTCAAAAGTTTTTTTACAGAAAAAGATTTTAAAACAAAATATATGTGTTTCTGCGTTTGATGTGTATTGTCTAGAGAATATATATGTTCTACAGCCTACATTCATCAAATTTTGTAATGAAAAATACAATTTATCTTTGTAGAAAAATTCATTATCTCATCAACTTTCAGTACTTGGCTTCAAGCAGAACTATCAATAATAGATATAGTTATTTAATATGTTGCAATGTCTCTTTGACAAAGTGAATAAATAACCATTAGGCATAATATATATTCTAAAATTCATAGTTCCTTGAAAACTCCATCATACCCTAACGTCTCTCTCCTTCTACCACAGTTCTTTTAACAGACCCACTTTATCTGAAAATTCAGATTTTCCTTTATTGCATGATATAAGATTGGAAGAAACACAGCTTTAATTAACATCATATCACAAGTAAGAAAACATGTTCGCAATAGTATAAATATTTATGACAATTGTTATTTCACACATGTATTATCGAAGCCCCTTCTCTCCTCCTCTTCCTTTCTGCCCTACTAGCATTGTGGTCCCGATGACTTTCATTGTTAGCTTGGCATGTTGTGTACGTACTGTAAAGAATCTGAGGTAATGTTTTCACCCTTCTGTAATTTATTTTATGGAATACACTATAAAACTAAAGTCTTGGGCAGCAAGGCAACTTAGCAGTTAAAAACACTTGTCACAGACCCAAATTTAACCCCCCAGAGATCACAATGGAGAAAAGAAACAACAAACTCCAGCAAGATGCCTTTGGATGCAGACAGGCTCTAACACATACATGTAAACACACATACACACACAATCACACAGAAAGAAGTAAATAAATACCAAAATAAAATGCAAATATTTGGAACAGAATCAATCGATTGTGCTTTGATGTTCATCCTCCCTGCAGATTTCACAAGATTTTACATTGCAATCAGTTAAGTATCTGTATTTTATCAGAACAGGTTATTCTTTTTTTTTTTTTTTTTTTTTTTTTTTTTTTTTTTTTTTTTTGGTTTTTTTCGAGACAGGGTTTCTCTGTATAGCCCTGGCTGTCCTGGAACTCACTCTGGAGACCAGGCTGGCCTCGAACTCAGAAATCCGCCTGCCTCTGCCTCCCAAGTGCTGGGATTAAAGGCGTGCGCCACCACCGCCCGGCAGAACAGGTTATTCTTGAAGGACCTCCCTCTTCAAAACTCTCTGCTCTCAGCTCCCTCCAATCTTTACTTGCTGGACATCCTACCAAAAAGGACTTCAAAGGTGTTTAACACACTGAATGCTTTTTATTTACTTTTTAATAATATAACTACTTTCAGCATTCTCTTCCTCATTAGAGAAATGAATACATTATAGAAATGGAAAAAAAAAAGAAAAAGGAGACATGGGTTTCACCATTTTGTAGATAGATCACTCTCAGGAGGAGTGTGCCTCACCATGTCCTTTGTCTTATATTACCTATAGGCATTTATAGGATTAGATTTGTTATATCAGCTTATTTATTTAATATCGGTTTTATCTCCTCAACTAGGATAGAAGCTTCTTAGAAAAGACTTTTCAAATGTTTCCATTCACTGTTGCTCTTATTACTAATAGATTGCTACCTCATGGTGGATAATTACTTAACATAGAATAGATAATAAATAGCCCATTCCATTTGAAGACTACATAATCTAAAATTTTGAGCAAAAATAAAGTTAACTTTATTTTTGGTTTTTAACTTTACATCAAAATGCTTTCTAATAGAGGAAAAGAATTTATATCTAATTTATAGAATATTACCACTTGCCATCTGCCAGAAACAAAGTTTAGGTCATTAAGTAAAATCACATGATGAATAATCTTTAACATGACAAAAGTCATGTACATGATGCTAGTATACAGAAATGAAAATATAATAAAACCTCATCCTGTAGATTTACAAAATGAAACAGAAGATAAAGGCAATGTAAAATCCCGAGTCTTGGTATCTACATCAAAAGAAATACTTTTTTTAATATTCTATGACTTAAAGTTTGAAATATTAACAATAAATTAGTAAAGGGACATTGGGAATACTTGCTCATACAGGAATCTTACTTTTGGCAGGTGGTCATCCAATTTTTGCTGGAATGTTTTAGTAATGGAAAAATCAATGTGTCAAAAAGAAGCCAATCCTATTATCTGACAATTATAATTATCAGAATTCTATTTTTTGTGCCAAGCTGACTCTTCTTTTTTATCGTTTCTTTCTCAGGTCATGCTTAAATTTAAACAGGAAATGTTTCAGATATATTACTATTTAACACTTAATTTGCAACATTTTTAAGGGAAGCTACATTCCTTTAATTTTTCAATGGATGCAACATCCTATAGACTTGAAAACTCTCTGGATCACCTCTTTCCCTTTTAATATATTAGGCTATGTAAGCACCTATATACCATTGGGTTTTCCAGTATTCATTGCAAAATGTTTTACGAATACATGTACTGTTGCAAAGTAGCAGTTGAAGTGAGCAACAATCTGCTGGAATAGTAAAAATCTATACTAGCAATGAAAATTAAAGTGAGATGTTATGTATCCTTCCAAAAGTGATATCGATTTTCTATAAATTTAGAGTATATTATAGCACATTTACTACTGACTTGTAAAGTCTACTTACCAAGAAAAGATGGCACAGAGTTAGAAAAGTAGTGTGTTTCTAGATCATGTAGTTCAACAAAAGCCAAGTCTGAGATAAAGGTAAGATGAAGAAAGGGCTCAGAAAGCCACTCATGACTATCTTGTTAAAATGAGTCAATGCTTCTTGACTGGATATATTACATTTCCTGCTGGACACATATAGAGTAGCTCTAGATATAATGCACAAGAGAGACTTTCTTTCTTTAATTATTTTATTTGTTTACATTTCAAATGATGTCCTCCTTCTCAGTCTCCCATTGACATAACCCCCACCTCATCCCTCTCTATCTGCCTCTAAGAGGGTTCTTCTACACCCACCTACCCATTCCCACCTCACCCCTGTAATATCCCCCTTCTCTGGGTCATCAAGCCTTCACAGGACTAAGCACCTCCCCTCCTACTGATGCCAGACAAGGGTACCCTCTGCTACAAATGTAGTGGAAGCCATGACTAGCCCTCGTATACTCCGGTTGGTGGCTTAGTCCCTGGGAGATCTGAGGGGTCAGTTAGTTGATATTGTTGTTCTTCCTACATGGTTGCCATCCTCTTCAGCTCCTTCAGTCCTTCCCCTAACTCTTATTTGGGGGTCCCTGAGCTCAGTCCAATGGTTGGCTGTATCTGTATCTGTCTTAATCAAGTGCTTGCAAAGCCTCTCAGAGGACAGCTATGCCAGACTCTTGTCTACAAGCACATATTGGCATCTGCTACAGTCTCAGGGTTTGGTGGCTGCATGGAATGGATCCCACAGAGGGGGAGTGACTTTCTAAATTGAAAATATAGTTATCAAATTCTATATACTATTTTATACCTCTCTTAATATACAGAAAAATAATGTTAAGGATATATTCTTTTCCATAGATCAAATTTATGAGTGTTTCCCTTGCAGTAATCAAGCTGGTTGTTAAAAATAGCTTATTGTGTAAATACGTACCGTATATTTTACTCTAGTAAACTATTAAATTCTTGAACAGATATTGAGATGGAACATTGAGGTATTTAAGAAAACTTTCATCTTGGCTATAGGAATAATTATTGAACATGAACATAAAAATAAACAGTAAAAATCCAAAGGAGCTTAAAATAATTAGAGAGGAAAGCCCAAGATCTATAATTAATTACTCTATTGTGCCCAGGTGGCATAATAAATGAAAATATAACAAATGTTCAAAAGGCCTGTGATTGTCCAGCCATTTAAATTTCAACATAATTAATGTCAGAAAATATTAAAAATAATTTACTCACTTTAAACAACCAAAAATTCCCAAAGATGTCATTCTAAAACCAAATTAAAGACAAATCTTATAGTGACTATACTAACATGTTTGAAATGGATAGTTAATAAGTCAAAGTGGTCAAAATCTTAAAAAATATAATGTCTAATTTGCAAATTTTACAGAAATTTAAAGAA
This sequence comes from Mastomys coucha, assembly GCF_008632895.1. NCBI lineage: Eukaryota > Metazoa > Chordata > Mammalia > Rodentia > Muridae > Mastomys > Mastomys coucha. The sequence continues at coordinate 193,183,117 of NW_022196905.1, forward strand.
TTTTGAACATTAATTTGCCTATAAACTTTTTCTGATGAAGAGGATGTTGTTTATAAGCCAATAGTATATTGAATAAAAACAATCTTAAATAAAAAAAGAAGTTAATGTCTAACTTCATATGACTATTTTCATGAACAAAAGCTCAAATTTAACACTAAGTATGTCTTATTAAAATGAAGGATAAAACACATAGTCACAACCCATGACTTCACATTGTAGTGTTTTGTATGCTTTACCCAAGATATTAAAATGATATATACCTGAGAGGAGCAATTCATATAATTATATTAATATAAAATCATTACCTAGAACAACAAACAAATCCTCTCCAATAAATTAAGATCATACACACACACACACACACACACACACACACACAAACACACACACACACGGATTTGTAGATAACAAATCAAAAAGCAGAAATTAATAATTTAAATTTGAAGGACTTATTTTTAAATATTCTATTAACATTAGTAAATATCAGCACAAAATAAAAACTTCCCTTGAAATACTAAAGCACTCATAAAAATAGACCTATCATGACTGCCCTCTAAAAGACCCAACAAACAGCTGAAAGAGTGAGATGCAGATATTTGCAACCAACCAATGGATAAAAGCAGCTGACCCCTGTTGTTGAATTAGAGAAGGCTGAAAGAAATTGAGGAGGGCACCAGCAGTCTCAAATAGTCTGGACCCCTGAGGTCTCTCAAACACTGGACCACCAAACAGACAGCATACACCTGATAATAAGGCCCCAACGCACATACAGTAGAGGATTTCTGGGTGTCTCTTTGAAGGGTAATAAAATTTTGGTGATTATATTCAGTACTATGTAAATATCAGTTTGCTCCAAATTAAATTATTTGATTCAGGTTTAGTAAACATAGTAATGACTTTTGGATGAGAGTCAACAAACACGTTAATCTGTAGATAATATGCAAAGCTAACTAAATACTGAAATTCTTACGCTTGTCCTGGTGGCACAGGCCTCTACTCTTAGCAGGGGGGAAGGGGAAGGAAGAGCAATCACTGGTTTAGGGCTGAAAGAGCTACAAAGTCCATTCAAGAACAACCCAGTTACTTAATAATAATCTGTCAATGTGAAGAGTAAGAGCAGAGACATGGATACAGCTAAGTAGTAGGTAGAATTCATCAACTAAGGTCTTTGAGAAGTAAGGACAGGAAAAAAGGACTCTCTGAACAGGACTCTAGTAACTCATAAGTTAAGACAACATCTACAAATGGGACTTCAGAAAACTCAAAGGTTCTGTGCCACAGAGTATCTTAATTAATCAGTGGAGACAATATCCACACCGTGTGGTAGAATCCTTACAAAATGTAGAGGGTTAATGTGTGAAATACATGATCAACAATAAAAGGAGTTAAAAGTAACAAATGACACACTTTGAAATTTTCTTCTATGAATCTGAATTTTCAAAAGCAACAACAAAAATGGCTAAAAAGGATGTAAGAAAGTGTTTAAAATCACTACCAAGTATTCTAAATCCATATCCTTCGATGTAATTTTTTTATGTTTAGTTATTTTTAAATGTAGTTAAAACAAAAGCTATTTGTCTATGTGTAAAGGGAACATATTCTGCAATTCAAACACTGAAATTCATGTGGGATTTATTCATACCACAGCAGAATGAAAATGATCAAGAAAACAACTGACAACAAATGCTGGTGCGGCTGTGGGAAAGGAACTTTTTTCACTCTGTATGATTGCAAACCATTGTGGGTGCTCTAGAAATCAGTGTGTAAAATTCTCAAAATGTTAAAGGAGATCTATCATATAACCCTGCTGTATCAATCTGTAGTATATGCATAAACTAACACCCTACCCTTCAGCTACTTTTTCAACAATATTCATTGCTGTGTTACTTATAGAATCAAGGAAATAAAAATAATATAAGTCCTTCAACTGATGGATGAATAATAAAATGTGTATAGATGAACCATATAATTGTATCCTGATATTAAGAAATCATATAAATTTGCAAGGAAATAGATGGATGTAGAAAAATACTATATTAAGTGAAGTAAGAGACCCAGATAGATAAATGCCACATTTCCTTTTTTATTTGGGGATCAAAACTCTGAAGCACTAAATATAAATATATAGCTTGGAATAGACATACAAATCAGGAAAGCAAAAAGATTGAGGGTGGGATAAGGGAGATCAGAAAGAGCTCTAGTGAGGGTATTAGTAGGACACAGGAGATAGAAATGGGAAAATAGGAAAATCTATGTGGCAACCTTATCTGGTGTGGGTCAAGAAGAGTTAGGCAGAGGGAAGGAAATGAATAACACCAAGGTTGCCTGACATAAAGTTTTAGATGACAATAGCCATACAATATGTAACAAAATCCTTGGTATCAAGCACGCATGGGTAACCTTCCTTTGAATTGTTGGTCAGGGGAGCCCAGGAGACTTGTATAGCAATGTAGTCTATTGTTGTTGCCCTTGGTTTCTTCCCTGAACTAGACTGTAAGACATTATTGCTGAGTAGATCTTAAACATCAGATACAGGACTTGAAAAAATCAAGTAAGAACTAACTTTGCAGCATCTTTCCCAAGAAATAACTATTGTTGTCTTGAAGGTGCTGAGCAAGCTGCCAATGGTGAAAAGAGGCCGTAACAGGCAGTCCTCTGATGTATATTTGTTGAAGTCTCATATCAGCTGATATATGCTGCTTGGTTGGTGGCTCAGTGTCTGAGGGAACTTGGGGGTCCAGGTTAACTGCGACTGTTGGTCCTCCTACAGGGTCACCCTCCTCCTCAGCTTCTTCAAGATTTTTCCTAATTCAACCACAGGGGCCAGTAGCTTCTGTCCAGTGGTTAGGTGCAAATATCTGCATCTGATTCTTTCATCTGCTTGTTGGGTCTTTCAGAGGCAGTCATGATTGGTCCCTTTTTGTGAGCACTTCATAGACTCAGATGCCTTGGGACATCTCCTTGAGCTGGATCCCACTTTGGGTCTATCACTGGACCTCCTTTTCCTCAAGCTTTTCTCAATTTTTGTCCCTCCAGTTCTTTCTGACAGGAACAATTATGGGTCAGAGTTTTTACTGTGAGATGGCAACCCCATCCCTCACTTGGTGCCCTGTCTTCTTGCTATTTTTCAAAAGACAGAGTACATTAGAGAAATTCTAAACTGATCAAAATGCAGTAAACAACTACTGGTCTGATTCACTTCACCAATTGATACAACACAACCTTGACACACACATATACACACTAAAGTGTGTGTGTGCATGTGTGTGTGGGGTGTGTAAAGAGAGACATGGTGGGGAGGAAGAGGAATAGGTAAGAATGCTTGGAGGTAGGAAAGTGAAATGGTATCTTATGAATATATTTTAACTAAATTTTCTTAAAATGTTTAAAAAGAAGGCATATATGATTTTATTTAAGGTGTTATCACAATCATAACTATGATAACCCCTGTACTTTAATTAATTTTCAAAATAAAGTTGATACAGAAATTTATGAGATTATAAATCTTACAAAAATATGTTAATAGAAACTGTTTAAAAATAATATATAAAAGTGATGTAGTGGAGTTTTTAACTAACATATAAAAACTCCATGTCTTAAGTTCTCAACTGCTATGAAGAGACACGATGACCATACTATCTCTTATAAAGGGAAATATTTAAGTGTGCCTGGCTTACACTTTCAGACATTTAACCACTATTGTCATGGTTGAAAGCATAGCAGCATACAGGTAGAGGTGGTGCTGGAGGAGCTCAGAGTTCTACATCTTGATTCACAGGCAGCAGTAGGGGACTGTGTATCACACAGGGCATAGCCTGAGTATAGGAGAGCTGAAAGCATCCCCACAGTAACACACTTCCCCCAACAAGGCTAGACCTACTCCAAAAGGACCACACTTCCAGTGTCACTCCCTATGGTTCAAGCATTCAAACACATGAATCCGTGGGGGCCATACCTGTTCAAACCACCACACTCCTGAATAGTTTTGACTCAAAGAAAATATCTCTATATGATTTGTAAATTTCAAACTTTACTCAGTTCTTTCATCTTTCACATATTTTAGTCAGTTTAATGCAAGATGGATTAGTAGATAAAATCACTCTTCACCAAGCCTGGTGGGACCTGTGTGTGTGTGTGTGTGTGTGTGTGTGTGTGTGTGTGTGTGTGTGTGTGTGCATGCATGAATGTGTTTATGTGTGCCTGTGTATGTGTGCATGCATGTATGTGTGTATGGGAACATGTTATGTGATGCAGTCTTTGATTAATCTTTTTAATGTGCCTTTTCATCAGCATTGCTTCATCACTTGGGAAGAAAACTTCTCTTCAGAGATCCACTCTATCTTTCTCATCCTGCTGTACACTCTTCTTCATTACCTTCAATCCTTGAGCAAAAATGGATTAAACCCACCTGAGCCTTGTGCTTTTGATTGATAATTCTTCATAGAATTGGAGAATTTGTTGATCTCTCAGAACTCCTAGCTTCAATTTTTCAACCTTCTATTTTATATTATCTATTAAGAATATGTTACATTAAATGGAGTTGTAGTCTTAAGCTTTATGACTGAGTCTTTCTCTCTGCCCACACATTTATTTTATTCTGCTGTGATTTTAATTAATATTAAGTTGCTTTTTCTCCTCTACACCATGATAAAAACTTTTATCTCACAACCTAGTGAACTAAAATATTTTAGCAAATATTTTTACCCTGTTTACAATTGTTTTTTGTGTCTTAATTATTTCATGGATATTGTATAATCTTATGACCATGGACTATTTCAAAAAGTTATATTGTGATTTGTGATGTAATATTTTAACAAAATAGTATTAGAAGTAATTATTATTTAATAGATAAAAGCAAATGTTATAAATATCCCAAAATTGAATATTTCAGTATGTTTTTATATTGTATGTACTACAAAGCAATTCATAAGCTTTCAGATAAGCTTTCCAGTGGAATTTAAATAAACACTTACTTTAGAAGTTAAAATACAAATTTTTAAGAAAAAGAATATTATATTTGCTTGAATATTCTTAGAAATATTTAGAAAGGAGAAAAATTTGATAAGTTTTTAGAAGAGATAAAAATGTCCAACAACAAAATAGTGAGTTATGTATATATAAAATAGTGTATTTTTATATACTGATATAAAAACCGGATAAATTATCATATACAAAACAATGAAGACAGATATGGTTATATCTTGAATTTAAATATCCTCCTAAAAATTAGGACATGGGGCCTGAAACAAGGAAGCAGGTCCCTGGAGCTTTAGCCTTGGAAGCTGTATCATTTCTCTTCGATTACAGGAACTAGATCTCATCTCCATTTCCTTTTTTAACTATCTTTCTCTGCTTCTGGAGACAATAAGAGGAATAAACTCCTCCATCACTTATATGGTCATCCAGATACTCTGCAAGAACACAGACAAGCAGCTTTAGAAATATCAGAAAACATTTGTGAAAACAAGTTCCCCTACCTGAAGTTGTTCATACCACGTATTTGTGACAGTAGCAATAGTTTGACTATACTAATAGTAGGACTGCAAAATAGAACCATAGGTTAATAAGGGGCAATATTTATAAATTAATAATTATAGGGAAAGGATCAAGAAACGGTAAAAGAAAGGTGATTGCAGAAACTTTGGCATGTCAGTCCCTAAGAATAAGCTGAATAATCACATTCAAAATAAATGAAACATAAAAGAATAAAATTTCATCAATACATGCATGTGTGTACATACCCACATATGCGTAATTAAAATTAAATAGAATTAAAATGTTAAGACTTAGTGAGGAAGTGCAACAACATTAGTTTTGAAATTGGTACCGTTCTGTGTGCCATTATCTGCTAAATTTAACTCTATATGCACCTTGTTGTTTTATCTTTGGGTTTGCTTTGTTTTTCATTTCTTTTGTTTTTTAGCAATTTCACTATTAGGTATGAACATTGTAAACATACACATGCACATCTAAATGAAGGTAGATCATGGTGTATAGATATTTGGTGAGCTGTAGGCATCCAAACAGTAATCATATCCCCAATGGAAATTGACACTCCCCATCTAGCATCTTTGAACTGTCAGAATTCTTCAGCTACAAGTGGGACTTCCTGAAACTCTCCACACCTACTCAGATGTCTTGATCTTGTATACTTACAGCAGATGTCCTGGATAGGATTTATTTTTCTACAATGATTATCTAAATTATACTTCCATGTCATAATCCAGTGCTGAATGGAGTCAGGTTAGTAACTCAAACAGCATAGGGACCTGTTGGCAAGAGCTGGTGCCTAGGTCATTGAGGGATGCTGATTAAAGGCTTGTTCATCATGACTTACCTGATTCCTACTATAACCACGGACCACTTGCCCAAGGATGGCAACACCTAACATGGGCTAGGCCCTCCTATAATAAACACTAATTTAAAAAACACCCCACTTTTTCTCAACAGAGGTTTCCACTTTTAGATAGACCTAGTTTGTGTTCAGTTGACCTAGGAGGATTCAGCACAGCAGGTAAGCAAAGCATTTGTGACCTTGTGACTTTGGTAGTCCTTTGTGGTTTCAGAAGGCAGTTTTGTGGTATTCGTTCCCAACTTCTGACACTTAAATCTTCCTTCTCCCTTTTTCTCCAATGGTCTTTAAACCATGTGGGAAGAAAGTTGATATCTTATTTAGAACTAAACATTCCCTAATTGATTGTTCTTAAATTCTGACCTTCAGTGGGTCTTACTATTAATCTCTGCCTGTTTTAAAATAAAGCTTATGTGATGAGAGTTGAAATCTATAGGTATGAGAGAATTACTTGGAAGATAAGTTGTATAAGAGTCTAGAACACACCGATAATATCATACTAACCAAAAAGGTTATATTTTATGTGCAATTACATACATATACATGCATGAAATAATAATTAGTGAAAATTGATTGTGAATTTGAAGAAGAGCCAGAAGGAGAGAGCCTGAATGTCAGAGAATAAAGGGAGAAATTTTATGACATTGTAGTCTCAAAAATAAAATGAAACAGTTCTCTTTAGTAAAATAATAAGAGTAGGTTCTTTCCTAGAGTCTATGGTCTGTATAGCCCGGGGTTCTTGGACAAGTTTGCATAGCAAATTTGAATGATTTCTTCAGGTTATGTAAAATGAAGGACTACATATGTTTATACATATTAAAGTAAGCAAACAAAACAACACTTTTCACAGTGAATCACTAAAATGTAAACATGGAAACAAAACAAGGTACAACATAGAATACACTAGCTGGAGGAACTTTAACTGAGACATTGAATGAAGAAGCTAGATAAGAAACCAACTATTGAAGCAGTGAACTATATATCCTGGTTTAAATGACAACCATAAGCTCATGTATTTGAATGTTTGGACTCCATTTGTGGAATTGTTTAGGAAGGATTAGCAGGTGTGGCCTTGTTGAAAGAGTGGAAGAAGTGTTTCACTGCAGATAAGCTTTGAAGTTTCAAAAATTATACCATGGTTAACCCCTATCCCACCCCTTCCTCTCTCTCCCTCTATCTCTCCCTCTGTCTCTGTCTCTCTGTGTCTGTCTGACTGTCTCTCTCTTTCCCTATTTCCTCTCTCTCTCTCTCTCTCTCTCTCTCTGTGTGTGTGTGTATGCCTGCTCCCTATGGATTAAAATGTACTGATCCAGCATGTTGCCACTCTGCCTGGTTGTTATTATAATTTGGACTAACCTGAAAATGTAAGTAATCCCCCAATTAAATTCTTTCTTTTATAAGATGCTAAGGTCATGGTATTTCTTTTAAGCAATTGGAAATAACTAAGACACTATATAATTGCTAATTTTCTCATGGAATATGTCAATTTGCATCATTGGACATGATACTGGTATCTAAAATCAGGTCTTCTAAACAAGCTACAATTGTTTTAACTACTAAGCTATCTCTCCAAAGATATGTTCATTTTGAGAAAGAAATGTGTGGTATTAGTCATAATGACTGTGATAAACTTGGAGCAGGAAATTGAAGTGTGATATATATTCTATTGTTGATCTGAATGGAAGCCACATACACTTATTTATTTTAATTTATTTGGTTGAATTTTATAATTTTTCTACTTTTCAAAATAAAAACTAATTTTGGGAGATTAGGTAAGATAAACATGTATACAGAATATATATGATCAAAGAATCAGTTTCTGTGCAAGATTATTATACCTAAAAGCATGAAAAGGCAAGGGAAAATACCACATGCAATATGTTTTAAAACAATGAAATTTAATATGTTGGAAATAGAAGTCTTTGTTGATAAAATATAGGACATGTGAGAACATATATGCAAATTCATATAAAATTATATATCACCTGCTTATAGTACATAATAAGAATTATTATTTACAGAATGTAACACTTAAAAATAATTAACTTCTTTGTGTTATATTGCTGAAATCATTTCTAATTTAAAAGAAAAGACTAACTGCTTAAACAAGATAAGACTGAAATGATTTCTGGGTGGTTGGTGCTAATTACATGAGAACCACAGAAACAGGCAACACATGTGAGGTTAAGGGACTGCATGGTTACACATCAAGAAAAAGCCAAGTTGATCCTCTGTAATCAGGAAGTAACCATCTTATTTACATGTCAGTCTATGGCCCCCAAATCTTTCAAATAATAAAAGATAACTCGAGTAGAGAAAGTCAAGGCCAGGAATGATAGCTATGAATTAAAATATTAGATTATTCATAATATGAACATTCAAAATTTCCAATCTTTTAGAGAAATAATTTCCGAACAGGAAAACTGCACCCTACAAACACATGTACACAAGTGTTTAAAATATTTCATGGGTAATAACCTCTACCTTATATGTGTAAGACATATGGAAAAAGAGAATTTTACTTTCAGAAGCAAAAGGATATGTCACATTGTAGATATACCCCTAAAAATTACACTTCTGATAAGGAACAACCTGTAGTAACCAAAGCAAAAACTTTAAAGAGTACTCAGTGAGGAAAGCGATTAATGTAATTTCTGTGCCTTCAGTCAGTGGCATACACCCTTCTAAGTAGCAGGAATGTAAAAATGGGTGCTAGGGTAATGTGGTCTGATGTTTTTTCTCTTCTGTGTGATCTTTTATTTATCTTTAATTCAATCACCTTCAATTATCAAACTAAGCTACCTTTTAAAAAATAAATCACAGCAAGTGCTTCTCACTTATTGTATCACTGCTCCGTTAAGAGTTCCAATTCTTAAATATGACAGTAATTAGAGCCGGCTTAGGAGTTGTTAAAATAAATAAGTCATGCTCACTATCCTTGAAAGCATACCTCCTGAAGGTAAAAACCAAGAGATTACTCAAAAATGTTTATAGTAAGAGAAAATGAGTCATAGGTAAGAATAAAACCTGGGAAAGGAGATATTGTATGACATGTAAATAAAGAATACATCTAATAAAAAAAGAAAAAAAGGAATAAACATTAAGAATATTTCTAAACATTTGACTCTTATTCATGCTAGTAACATAGAACTTTACATTTATATATCAGTGATAAATCCTGTTCACTGACTTCCAACCACCTATGAAGAAAAAAAGAACTTCCCTCGCCAACAGCTGACTTATCACAACTTTCAACTTGCATAAGCACTCCAGAGTAGTTAATATGTAACAAATGGAAACTTTCTACCAGCTTTGTCCCTAGATATTAACATTGTTTTACCAACAAGAAAATTAAATACTAGCATCTTTTTGCCTCACCGATTTTTACCAGTTTTTGTGCAGTTAATGGGTGGCCCAGACAGCCTTTCCCCAATGTGTTCTAAATAAGTCAAATTGTTGCTTCATTCAAACTATAGATAAAATATTTTCGCAGAATAAAAAAAAATCCTCATTAGTCAAATATATTTTGTACATGAAAGACACAATGCCAGAAGATAATATTACTGAAATTTATCAGCTTCTGGGAAGGTCAGACATAGATTGAGAGGAATTAGTTACCATGACAACCTCCAACAAGAGTCTTGTATCTAGTTGTGTTTGTGAATGGCATAAACAGATTTTATACAAATGTACCTGGTGTCATCAAGCCAGAGACTTGGCAAAGTAAGTAAATAAATGAAGGCATCTAAAGATTTGCATACTTAAGGAAGAGCACAGGATGTAGAGCTAAAAATATCTGTGTTTGAATCTTGGCTGTAGTTCTGATTACTGGCTCTGTGAACCCAAACAAGTATTTTAAAGGAGTAGAACTACTGGTTTTCGGAGAGACAGGGAGGACTGAACCTGTTCCTTTACACTGTTGTGCAACCTCTCTACCTTTGAGCTAGATCATTAGTCTGCCTTTTACTTTTTATCTTAAGACAAGTTTTTACTAATTTGCCCAGCATGCACTTCATATTACACTCTAGGCCAGGCTTGCTGTGAACTTGTGATTCTCCTGAATATATCTTACACAGCTAGATTTACAGGCATATAGAAAGCTATTTAAGGGCAGGAAGCCATGAAACCTCCTACAGAACAGTTTTATGCATTCTTTTAAATTACCAGTGGATATCCTAACAAGAGCTCATTTGTCAATCTGCAGGGGCTGTAGACAGTAACCGCTTGGCCACTTCACTACTTCCTAGGAAAAACTCTTAGCTTGTAATGTCTGCAGATACTTTATCTTCATTTGTTTTTAATATTAATGGTAAAGACATTTATGATATTTACTTCATAAATCTCTAAGTCTATCAAAATTCAGAAAATATTTTTGACATAAGGAAGTATGTTAAAACAATTGCCTTTTTAATGGACAAAACCTAAAAATTGGAAGTTTCATCTGTTAAGATAGTACGCTAAATTTAATCTTCTAGTAAACTTGGACTTTGTAATGATAAGTTCACAGTAGGTGCAATCATAATTAATAACAATTCTGCCTCCTATTTTGTAAAAATTACCAATTATATTTCATAAAAAAAATCTTGGGATTTTTTTAAAGCTAAGAAATTAAAACTGATATATAAAAAAATATCAAAATTAAAGGCACAAATACACTTTACCTGGCCTTGTTCTAAAAACAAAATGTGAATTGCATTTTTTTCTCAGCTATAAGTGAATGATGCCATTTACTTCCTTACCTCCAGCAGAGAGGAATAATTATCTGCAGTCCCTGGAGTCATTTATTTTATCATCTCTGTGTATCTTCACATGAACATTCACTCTTGTAAGAGTTGCTGTAACCAGATCACTCATTCTCTGCAGAGAATCAGGATTTCAAATGAGCACTGGAAAATCATATTGCCATTTGGCTATAAGCAATTTTGAAAGTAGAAAACAGCCTATTTACCACACCTGGTGAGCATCTAATTACAATGGTCTGTGTTCATCATTTACACGCATTTGTCATTTTAATTAATTACTCAGGGTTCAATTCAATCCCTTTGCTACATTATAAAATTCCCTTTGATTTAAATAGGTATAATTGTTACTATGAAGTAGCAGCCTTTGTGGAATCAGTGGACTTCATGCAATCATAGAATATCACATAAAAGCCATCCCTAATGTGAATTTTAGGTTGTCTCCATTTAGAATCATTATGTCTTTCATTTTTCTGTGGCTATGAACTTAGAAAATCTATTATGTGTTATAAACTAATTTTTAAAATCTGCCTTCAGTCACAACTTTTATCTTTAATATCATTATAAGTTTTGAAAATGGATTTTTATTGTGTTACATTAATACCCATTTCAAGCATATAGTAGAGCCTAATTTGGACTGTAGTTTTATTTGCCTGAAGGCAAATCAAACATAGGGATATCCAGATTTTAAAAAAAAAAAAAAATGTTAGGTTTCAAACATTAAGGAAACATCCCCAATTATTTACTCAATTCCTTAAATATTTTTATTGTTAGAGATTTTTTCATACATGCATATACTGATTAAATGATTAAATTCATTCCCTTGTCCCTCCCTTCCAATTCTTCCCTTACCCTCCACACAACCTAATGAGCTTTTTATTTAAACCTGCCTAGTCCAGTCAGTTCTTCCTCTAAGTATGTAAGTATAATACTGTCTAGGGCAGCAATTGTCTAGGGCAGTAATTCCTAACCTTCCTAACGCTGCAACATTTAATACAGTTCCTCTTGTCATGGTGACCCTGAACCGTAAAATTATTTCATTGATAGTGCATACCTGTCATTTTACTATTGCTATAAATAGTAATATCTGATATGCAGGATATCTGATATGCTACCCTGAGAAAGGTCTTGACCCACAGGTTGAGAAACTCTGCTCTAGGGGAACAAGGGTAGCCTATCAGGCCTGTATCTCTAAAGGAAGCAACATTCTATTTCCTCCAGCAGTAATCAATTGTCAGTAGCTACTCAGCTAATCATGGCAAGACTCATTCCTGCTCACAGTTTATGCAGGAATATTGACTGGTTTGAATTTGTGCAGGTTTAATGCATAGAGTAGCAGTCACTGTCACATTAGGCAAAAACTTTATCCCTGCGAAGTCCGCTTCCTCTTGTTCTCACAAGGTTTTCTCTTCTTCCATAATGGACTTTGAACAAGGGCAAGATATGTGATATAACTGAGTCATTTAGAACAGAACTTTCTGTCTCTTACTCGCCAAACTAACAAATTGTGGGTCTCTAAATTAATTACCATTTACTTCCAAAAGGAGCTGAGTTAATGCTAGTTAGGGTTAAAGGGGCTCCAGTTACTATTCTGATTTTATGAGGGGTAGGAATGGCCAGTGCAAGTGTCATTGGCTCAAGCTGCTCTCTTATGCAAACACAGGACCATCAGTCAAGGGATGGCACCACCTACTGTGAAGTGGGCCCTCCTTCATCAATCGCCAATCAAGAAAGTGCACTATATGCTTGCTTACTGCCTGGTCTTCTGGAGACCTTTTCTTACTTGAGGTTCCCTCCTCTAATATGATTTTTGTTTCTTTCAAGTTGACATAAAAGTATAAGGCAGAATTGACCATTTGTCAACAAGACACATAAACTACCAGTGCAAAACCACAACCTTTCCTTTCTTGTTCATTCCCAAGTTTACACATTAATATAAGCTTCACAATATAAAACATCTAAGAAAAGTCCCACAATCTGACCTATTTAAATTAGGTCTCTTAAAAACTTCAAAGACCCTTTTAAAATTGAAAGTCTCTCAACTGTGGGCTCTTGTGAAATCAAAAATAAGTTAAATACTTTGTTACTTCAAGAGTGAGGAACCAGGGCAGGGCACCATCACAATCACTTAAAGCAAAATCAAACTCAAAGAGTGTAAATCACCAAATGTCCAATATCTGGGATTCACTCAGGATTTTTTTTGTCTCTATCAAGAGCCTGGATCACTTCTGCTCTGTCCTCTGCAACACACACAGCTTACCTTCTAGGCTCAGACCAGCTCCACTCCAATGCTGCTACTGTTCTTGGTGGTCTTCCAATGGTACCTGGTAGCTCCAAAATGCTGGGGCCTACTGAGGCACTGTCACCAATCGCCTTTCCTGGGCCTTCTTCATGGTTCAAATCCTCAACTTTTGGGTCTCTCCAATCCTGGGTCTTCCACTGCCATTCTGGCAGCACTTTCTCCAGGGGTCTCTCACAGTGCCAAGACTCTCAGCTGCTGTGCATGACTCCTTTATGTCTTTAAAACCAATACCACCTGGGAGACTCACATGAACAAGTGTGGCAGTCAGAGAAAAAGACAACCATGGCTACCTTTGAACACAGCTTGCATATGTTGACTCTGAGAAACACTTCCCAGAAAATTTTATGTAACTGATATTGATATTTCTTTTCTTTATTCTGTTTTTTTTCCTTTAAATTGAAATAGATTATTTTCCTCATATAATATATCCTGACTATGGTGTTTCTTTCCTCTACTCCTTTCAATTCCTCCCCATCTCCTCTCCTATCCAGACCCACTTCCTTTCCTAGAAAAGAACAGTTTTCAAAGAGATAATAATAAAATATAACAAAACAAGACAAAACAAAAATAACACATTGAAGTTCAAAAGACAAAATAACAGAAGAAAAACGATTTCAAGAGAAGTCTCTGGAATCAGAGTGCCACTATTTCCAATACCAAAGAATTCCACTAAAACATTAAATTGGATGCAATACACACACACACACACACACACACAGAGAGAGAGAGAGAGAGAGAGAGAGAGAGAGAGAGAGAGAGAAACTTGTATAGACCCAAGTAGGCACTGTGCATGCTGCTTCAGTCTCATGAGATCATATGAGTTTTGTTCATGTTGATTTAAAGGGCCTTGCTTTCTTGGTGTCCTCCATCTGCTCTGCCCCTTACACTCTTTCTGCTGCCTCAAATCTTTGAGGGGAGGGATTTGGTAGAGGCATCCATTTAGGACTGCTTATTCTAAGGTCTCTTTATTTCTCTGTATGTTTGGCTTTGGGTATCTACATTTGTTCTCATCTGCTGCAGGAGAATGTTTCTCTGAAGATTGTTGAACAGGGTACCGATTTATGCATATAACAGCATATCATTAGAAGTCATTTTGTCACTATGTATTTTTTAGATCAGTTGTAGTTTTACCCTAGGTCCCTATCCTATCTATTCTCTGGTTCTTTGTCACCTAAGTAGTGTCCAGTATATTTCATATTGTGGAGTAGTTCTTAAGACAAATAATTTTTTAGTCACATTCCTCCCACAAGCTTTGTGCCATCATTACCCTAGCATATCTTGCAGACAGGACACCACTGTAGATAAAAGAGCTCATAGCTGGCTTGTACTTTACTTTTCTCTTCTGGCAACATGTAGAGTATCTCCCTATACCAATGATGTAAGAGCATAGGAGTAAAAGGTATATGTAGACACCAACTGGACTTCTCTATGTGCAATGAGTTGTGAAGATGTAGTCTTCACAAATTGGGCCTTGTTTCTAGCTTTTAGAAAGTAAGTAATTATATTGGCAACAGGCATCATTGTTTGCAGATTGCCATGGAATGTCTTTCACAAAAACTCAATTATATGTAACCCAATCATGGTATTTGAAGTTTTATTTGGTGACAAGCAATGCTCAGTTGGGACTCTAGTCTTGATTATTTGGCAATTTTCTTTGAATCACTTAATGTATGTATATATTTTAGGAAGTTGCTAATGTATTGTTTCCATAGAACCCTCAAATGCCCCTTATTTTAGCTGTATCTCCCTATATCCTCTCCCTCAATCCTCCCCACAACTCCAGACTTGATTCTCCCATTCCTAGAGGGCATAAATCGATCTCTGTAGGAAAGAAAATAGAATATATGCTTTTCTCTTCTAATCACTGCTGATGTCTCATCTCCAGCTGACTGGCATCAGTTGTCCCACTAAAGCAAATGAGTTTCTTCAGAGATTCTGGTATTTTTGTTGTTCATGGATGATTCTATAGTCACAGCTAACAAGAACTACAGATTCTGAACTTAAGATAGCCCTGGTAGACTTGCCAATCTTTAAATACATTTCTTGCCCAAAGTGCCACATTCTTCTACAAAACAACATGTTTGTGTCTATCACAGAAATATCCACTATCCTGGCACCAATTTCTTTTCTAGTTAGGGTTACTCTTGCCATTGCAAACTGTTTTGACCAAAAGGAAGGTGGAGAGGAAAATTATATTTGGTTTACACTGCTATGTCAGCAGTCTATCACTTAAAGATGTCAGGACAAGAACTCAGACAGGATGGGAATCTGGATGCAGAGGACATATAGGCTTGCTACTTACAGGCTTGCTCTGTCTGGCTTGCTCATCCTGCTTTCTTAAACAACCTGGGATAACCAACTAAAGAATAAAACCACTCACAGTACCCTGTAACCTCCCCTATCAATCACTAATTATAAACATCCTCTATAGGTAAATATTATGAAAGAATTTTCTGAATTGAATTCTCTCCTTTCTGATGAACTGTAGCTAGTGTCAATTTTACATAAACCTGGACAGCATGATAGTAAAGTGTTATGTAGATTTAACAGAAAAAATAAAAACAAAGGAAAAATTATAATGGGTTCTCCCTTAGGGTCTATGTTCTAGTCATCTGCCAAGTTTTGTCCCTGGCTAATGGAATCAGTCCTAGATTCCATCTTGTGGAGCAAACCATAAATCCAATCAGAAAATGGATGGCTACCCCTGAAACATCCATGCTTAAGCTGCATAAAAAAAAGACTATGCTTCCAAGAGAGTAGTTATTTTTGTATGCTAGGCTCACATCTTTTGGAGACTGTCCATTACTTTTCTGCCCCCAAAATATTCATAGAATCTTCCAGTTATATGAAAACTAGCCAATAGGTATGAAATTTTAGCTTAATCCCAGATGGATTTATCCATGTTCTGTGACTTAACTATATGATATCTCCAGTAACAGTGTCTTACCATCTAGTTATGAATGGTAATAGGTTATATTTGTTTGGTGATTGTTTACAGGACCCCTATATCTAACAAGTGAATAAAGGGTAAATTGATGTATCCCTGACATTGTATTTGACTTCCCAAGATTTCTATGTGAGATATAAATTTACAAATGTAAATTTATGTACATTATGAACATGTACAGTAGTAAGTATTCATTTGTATTATTTATAGACCGTTAGTGTTAGTTATCCCTTCTTCAATACACGTTCCTCATTTTTCTCTCACCTCCCACTCCATTTGAACTTTTGAATTTAGTTCCATTATTATATTTACTCCTTCATCACACCTGAATTCCTCCTCCCTTGCTAGAAATCTAGCACAATGGCTACTTGAAATTTTCCTCCCTTCTATAAGTATTCCAAATAAAAACATATATAACTAAAGATCCAAGGCAAATATCCAGACATGAAAGACAATAATTATCTTTTCGGGTCAATGTTAGCTAACTAATAATGTATGTTTCCATCTCTATCCAGTTCCTTGTGATTTTTATAATTTTATATTTCATGCATTATAATTAAAATCTAATTATGTCCTTTCCCCCTTCTCTTTACCTCCATTATCCCCTCCTAAGCCCTCCTTCTAACTTTTTTCATGTTCCCATTCAGGCTCAAATTAATCCCTCCCCATCTCTGATTATTACTGTTCCATGCATGCATAGAAACAGAGGCACAAGCACATACATAAAAATCTAGTGTGAAAGAGCTGACCACTTTGTGTTCGACAAACCATTAATGGTTTCTCCTTAAAACAAAAATCTCTCTTTATCTCAGCAGGTATCAATTGTCTGTGGTTTCTTGATCAGAGGTTTGATGCCTTCATATTTTTCCCTATCCACATTACCATGCTCATTGTTATTACCATATTTCAGATCTTATTTTTGCAGACATTTTAATGAGGGATTGCTTCACCTTAAAGATTCTTATTTATATTAGCAACTTGGCTTCCCCTAATCCACTTTTTCCTGAACCATACATTCAGACAATATAGTGTAGATGCATCCACTGAAGCTATGATCAGCACAGTGATCCACAGATATCTATGTTTTGTTCAGGATATCTATGCTGGTCTCCATTTTCTATAAGCTGAAACTTCTTTGATGAAGGGCAGTACTACACTCATTTGTGGGTAAGAGAAAAATATTTAGAATTTAGTTAGAAATTATATCTGTCTATTAAAGTAGTGGAAATAGATCCTCTTAGATCCATAACCTCACTAACCCCAGAAAGTCAGCTGTGTTTCTTTAGAACAATACTTGTTTGTGAGCCTCATGACAAATTGGACATCTTTTTGGGTAGTACCAGCATGTGAGTACCACTTACTGCACCTTTATGAATATCTTGTCACACTGAACATTATAGTTCATGAGTATAACATTTTGGAAAAATTATTAATTGCATCTTTCCCTTGGTAGTATTCATAGTAGTGTGAATTTAAACCAAATGAAGCTTTTTGGATTAGATCCAGTTTAAATAATCTGAGTCATTTGCCTTAAATGTGTGGTTTCTTCAGCAATTGGGGCTTACCTTCAACCTATAAGAAGCAGTCAAGGGGAATATTCATAGTCTAGTTATTAGGCTTAATTTCCTTTAAGATATTATTATACTGAAATATGTTCCCCAACCTAGTCCTAAGACTTTTATCATAAAGGTACATTGACTTTGTCAAGGAATTTTTCTACATTGGGTGATTTCTGGCTTAAATGTATTTCTATGCTTTATTATCTTTATCAACTTAAGTGTGTTGAACCAAACCTTACTTTCTGGGATAAATCCAACTTGATCATGTTAGCTGATTTTGATGTGTTGTATTCAATAGATGCAGATACTTTTGCCCTACCAATGGAATTAAGTTGGAGACCTCTATGGTTAAATTAGGGAAAGGAGTTGTAAAGGAGGGCAAACCCATAGGAAGACAAGAAGTCTCAACTAACCTGGACCCCTGAGATCTCTCAGACACTGAGCCACCAAGAAGGCAGCATACAAGAGCTGGAATGAGGCCCCAACACATATACAGCAGAGGACTGCCTGGTCTGGCTTCCATGAGAGAAGATCCACCTAAATCTCAAGAGACTTGAAGCCCCAGGGAGTGGGGAGGCCTGGCAGGGTGGAATGGGAATATTGGGTGGGGACATCCTCTTGGAGACTGGGGAGGAGGAATGGGATGAAGAACTGTAGGAAGGGGGATACAAATGGATTATAAAAAAAAAAAGGAGGAGGAGGAGGAAGAGAAAACAAAGACGTTTCTCAGAAAAGAAAAAAGAAAGTATTATATTATATGGGGTATTTTTAAATCTACAATTAACAGGGAAAGAGTATTTTTAAATCTACATTTAACATGGAAATCTTTCACTGCAGTTCATTGTGTCTTTACATGATTTTGGTACAACAGTGCACTGGCTTTCCAGAAGAACTTTCAGAGTGGGTTTTGTGTTCTTACTTTTTGGAATAAACTTTCTCAAGTATAGGACTCTGCTATGAATTCATCTCATTCTGGACCTCTCTTACTTCTAAGAATTTTCATTACTGTTTCAATATCCTCATTTATTATGGTTCTATTTAGATTGTTAATTTCTTCTCATTTTAATTTTAGTGGTTGGGCTAAAGATAAAAAAAAAAAACATTCATTTCTTTTAAGTCTCACAAATGAATTGAGTACAGATATTTTAAGGTTGCTTTATAATACTCCGAATTTCTTATTTCTCAATGGAGAAATTTTTTCTGTTTTTTTTTTTTATTGGATATTTTCTTTATTTACATTTTAAATGTTCTCCCCTTTCCTGGTTTCTCTTCCAGAAAACAAACAAGCAAACAAACAGCAACAACAAAAATGTATTCCTTCCCTCTCCCCCTGCTCACCATCACACACTCTCCACTTCCTGGTCCTGGCATTCCCCTATACTAGGGCATAGAGCCTTCACAAGAACAAGGGCCTCTCCTTTCATTGATGAAAGACTAGGCTATCCTCTGCTACATAGGCAGCTGGATCCATGAGTCCCACCATGTGTACTCTTTGGTTGGTGATTTAGTCCCTGGGAGCTCTGGGGGTACTGGTTAGTTCATATTGTTGTTGCTCCTATGGGGCTGCAAATCTCTTCAGCTCCTTTGGTCCTTTCTCTAGCTCCTTCACTGGGGACCCTGTGCTCAGACTAATGAAAGGCTCTGAGCATCCATTTTTATATTAGTCAGGCACTGTCAGAGCCTCTCTAAGACTGTATATTAGGCTCCTCGTCAGCCAACACTAGCTGGCATCCACAACAGTGTCTGGGTTTGGTGAATGTATATGGGAAGGATTCCAAGGCTTGGAAGTCTCTAGATTGTCCATCCTTCAGTCTCTACTCCACACTTTGTCTCTGTAACTCCTACTATGGATATTTTGTTCCTCCTTCTAAGAAGGATGGAAGTATCCACACTTTGGTCTTTCTTCTTCTTGAATTTCTTGGGTTTTGTGGATTGTATCTTTGGTATTCCGAGCTTCTGGGCTAATATCTACTTATCAGTGAGTTCATGCCATGTGTATTCTTTTGTCAATGGATTACCTCACTCAGGATGATATTTTCCAGATCCATCCATTTCCCTAAGAATTTCATAAATTCCTTGTTTTCAATAGCTGAGTAGTACTCCATTGTGCAAATGTACCACATTTTCTGTATTCATCCCTCTGTTGAGGGACATCTGGGTTGTTTCCTGCTTCTGGCTATTATAAATAACCTGATATGAACATAGTAGAACACGTGTCCTTATTACATGTTGGACCATCAACTGGGTATATGTGCAGGCGTGGTATTTCTGGGTCCTCAAATAGTACTATGTCCAATTTTCTTAGGAACCGACAAACTGATTTCTAGAGTGGTTGTACCAGCTTGCAATCCCACTAGCAATAAAGGAGTGTTCCTCTTTCTCTACAACCTCTCTAGCATCTGCTGTCACTTGAGTTTTTGATCCTAGTCATTCTGACAGGTGTGAGGTAGAATCTCAGAGTTGTTTTGATTTGCATTTTCCTAATGACTACAGATGTTGAACATTTCTTTAGGTGTTTCTCAGACACTCAGTATTCCTCAGTTGAGAGTTCTTTGTTTGGCTCTGTGACCCATTTCTTAATAAGTTGTTTGGTTCTATGGAGTCTAACTTCTTGAGTTCTTTGTATATATTGGATATTAGCACTCTATCTGATGTAGGATTGGTAAATATCTTTTCCCAATCTCTTGGTTGTGATTTTGTCCTATTGACACTGTTCTTTGCCTTACAGAATCTTTGCAATTTTATGAGGTCCCACTTGTCAATTCTTGATCTTAGAGCATAAGGTATTTTTGTTCTGTTCAGGAAATTTTCCCATGTGCCCATGTGCTCCAGGCTCTTCCTCACTTTCTTTTCTAGTATTTTCAGTGTATCTGGCTTTATTCAAAGTCCTTGATCCACTTGGACTTGAGCTTTGTACAAGGAGATAAAAATCGGTTTTTTTTGCATTCTTCTAAATGCTAACCACCAGTTGAGCCAGCACCATTTATTGAAAATGCTGCCTTTTTCCCACTAGATGGTTTTAGCTCCTTTGTCAAAATCAAGTGACCATAGGTGTGTGGGTTCATTTCTGTGTCTTCAATTCTATTCCACTGATCTTCCTGCATGTCACTGTACCAATACCATTCACTTTTATCACACTTACTTTGTAGTATAGCTTTAGGTAAGAGATGGTGATTCCACCAGAAGTTTTTTTTTGTTGAGAATAGTTTTCACTACCTTGGGTTTTTTGTTATTCCAGATGAATTTGCAAATTGCTCTTTCCAACTCTATGAAGAATTGAGTTGGAATTTTGATCGGGATCGCATTGAATCTGTAGATTGCTTTTGGCAAGATGACCATTTTTACTATATTAATCCTGTCTATCCATGAGCATGGGAGATCTTTTCAACTTCTGTGATCTTCTTCGATTTCTTTCTTCAGGGACTTGAAGTTCATGTCATGAAGATCTTTCATTTGGTTAGTTGGAGACACACCAAGATATTTTATATTATTTGTAACTATTGTGAAGGGTGTTGTTTCCCTAACTTCTGTCTCTGCCTGTTTATCCTTTGTGTAGAAGAAGGTCACTGATTTTCTTGAGTTAATTTTATATCCAGCTACTTTGGTGAACTTGTTTATCAGGTTTAGGTTAGTTCTCTGGTGGAATTTTTGGGTCACTTAAGTATAACATCATATCATCTGCAAAATGTGGTAATTTGACTTCTTCCTTTCCAATTTGTATCCCTTTGATCACCTTTTGTTGTGTAATTGTTCTGACTAGGACTTAAAGTACAATATTGAATAGGTAGTTAGAGATTGAATGTGTCCAGAGTTTTTGTTGTGTTTTTTTTCATTTTCATTTATTTCTAGGAAGTTTTTTTTAAACTTTTATTGCATTATGATGAGAAAAGTTACATGATTTCAATTTATCTAAATTTGTTAACATTTAAAAACATATTTTAATTAAATAGAATTGAATCCCATTCATGTTCCACTTTTGTACCACCACTCCTCCCAAAGATCCCCCTTCAATACCTACAATATCTTTTTTCTCATATTCCTTAAAATTTATAAAATATTTTAACAATAAAATTAGTATTATAAAAGTTGTTGAATATAAAACAACAATCAATTTAACAGTCTTATGTAGATGCTTATCTACACCAATACTGAAAATACATTTTTCTCAATATAAATTTTGAATAACTCCAAACATACTAACTGTATACTTAAAAATAATATATCACTATTAGTATTTTCTTAAATGAACATGAATATATAAAGTCTTTTTGTTTGTTTTGTATTTAGTCGAGTTTAAAATCTTGGCTCTTACTGTGGTACAAGCCCAAAATAAGAATAATTTTTTGACACTGGGTTTCATTGTAATAAGGCTGTATTTCAATGACCCTCACATCACTAAAGGATTTTACCTCCATCATAGCTAAGCTGAGAGTTGATAGTTCTGCTGCACCAAGAAATGAATTGTAGGCTTGATTTTTGGATAGAGACTTCCTGGTATGGTCAAAGCTATTTGACTTGAGTGAGTGACTTCATTCTCAGTCCACAGAGAACAGGTTACATGCATTTAAGAAATGGTATAGGTATTAAGATGGTCTATCCATAAAGTCATTCACCAACTGTTTCAATGAACAATGGTTCTGCTTGGAGCGTGGCACAGACATTAGGTGAAGGTAAGAATTTGGTTCATTAGCTGTGATAATTTGGAAACGCATTCATCTCAGAGAAAGAGTAACTTATAAAATGCTCTTCTTCAAACTTGGTACAAGAGTTACAAATGTCAAGCGAAGCATTCACTCTCACTTTGTTGTTCTCTTACCAGGTACATCCCTAGTTAATTGTCTATATTTCTTTTGGGTATATAAATACTTTTGAAATATATAAGCTGTTCTGAA
>NW_022196905.1:193206287-193206557 GCF_008632895.1 Mastomys coucha
TGATGTTTTCCATCTATTATCCTTTGTAGGGCTGGATTTGTGGAAAGATATTGTGTAAATTTTGCTTTCTCATGGAATATCTTGTTTTCTCCACCTATTCTAATTGAGAGTTTTTCTGGGTATAGTAGTCTGGGCTGACATTTGTGTTCTTGTAGGGTCTGTATGACATCTGCCCAGGATCTTCTAGCTTTCATATTCTCTCGTGAGAAATCTGCCGTAATTCTGATAGGCCTGCCTTTATATGTTACTTGCCTTTTTTCCCTTACTGCT
>NW_022196905.1:193207637-193237694 GCF_008632895.1 Mastomys coucha
CAAGCTGTCTCTGTGATCCTGTGATTCTGGGATCCTGGTATCCTGGGTTTGTTAGATCACCTGGGAGTATGGCTTTCTCTCTATTTCTAGGAAGTTTATCTTATTTCTGTCTCTCTTGATTTCTTCTTTGACCCACTCATTATTCACTAATGAAATGTATAATTACCATGAGTTTATATACTTACTAAAATTTGTTTGCTGTTTAAGTTCTATTGCATAATGATCTGAAGGAATGCTTAGAATTGTTTCAATTTCTTTTATTTTCATTTTAATAAAGTTTGATTTGTGTCCTACCATGTGGTCTCTTTTGAGAGACACTCCCAGGTATGGCTTAACAGAGTGTACATTCTTTGGCATTCATGAGGAATATTCTATAGGCAATTATTACATCTACTGAAAGTAAGGTATCATTTAAGTTCAAAGTTTCTGTTTACTTTTTGTTCAGTTGAGCAATATATTAAAGAAAATGGACTACTGAAATCACCTATTCTTTCTCAGTTTATGTTAATCAGTATCTTTAATTCCATTAGTAAATAAGCCTTTTTTGAAGTTAGGTACACCAATGTTTAGTGAATATATCTTGAGGATCTTCTACATTATTCAATATCTTGTTATGTATGATGTGCCCTGATCACCATTCCTTGTTTCTAGTCATACTACAGAGATACAGTGATAAAAGTAGCACAGTACTGGCATAATAAACATGCATATTGATCTCTGTTGTAGATTTGAGGATTCCTGTTAATTATATGCTCCTACTGTCCTGACAATGACAAGATACAAAATACAGCAGCATTGTCAATAAATGATGATAGTCAATTGAATCATTGTATAAGAATAAAATGAGATCCTTATCTTGCAAACTGCAGAAAACTTTAATCCAAATTGAATCAAAACCTCAACTTAAAATTAGAAATACCAAATCTATTTGAAGATGCTAAATTTAAGACTTATGTAAATGAACAAAATAAACAGAACTAGCATGGTCTAGGTAACTCAACAATGGCACAGTAGCAATTGTGATGGTGTTTACAAGACCTGCACAAATTCAAATTAGGCAAAATCTCATCATGAAAGGAATGGATGTGGTAGGCATTGCCTTACCCCTGAATGAGAAACTATTTAAAATTGATTGCTTCTGAAAGAGGGAGACTCTCTGACTAGAAATGCACAGATGATTTCTTTTTAGCATTTTCAACCTAGATATCTACTTGTCTTCAATCTTATGGGATTTTCAAAGAAACTGTGTTTCATACAATTGCAGATATGCCACAGCAATAGGACAGATGGACATATCAGAAAAGTCAAGTCAAGAAGGCAGAAAGCAAAGTTTCATTCTTCTACATCATTTTATAATTTTTACCACCTAAAGTAGCCACATTCTTCTACATCATTTTATAAATTTTACCACCAAAAGTAGTTTACATTTAGTGTAAACCAATCACTTCAAAAAGACATAACTAAAGATATTTCTTAAAAGCCTCATTCCACTTTTGTTTTAATTGATTTTGGATCCCATTTAGTTGACAATGAATATTATAGTCATACAGAGAGAGCAAGCAATATACTTCAAATTATATGCATAAAATGATATTCTGAAACACAGTAATTAGGAACAAGTAGATGATGAATAATACCAATAACAATAACAACTAAAAATTAGACTTCTATACAACAGAGAAAACTGTCAATAAAGTGAAGACATAGCCCATAGATGGAGAAATACCCATGTGATTACTGCTATTCCTAAGCGTCTTAAAAGTTTTCTCTGAAATATGCTCCTACTTTTGAACACTTTTAGTAACATTAAACAATTACTCAAACAATTTAGTAAAGCAACCATTCATAGCTCCATGGTTAGACTTTGCATGGCTTTAGTAAAATAAAATTTTGGAGAATAAGTAACTGCAATTGACATTTTTTAACTTACTAGCCAATACTCTAATAGAATTACTTACTTGATAACATTTATGTGCAATTGATGCATGAGACACTATGTCTAGTTTGTTCTTTAAGCAATGTATGTTTATTGTTATAGATGACTCATAATCACTTTTTTATTAATCATTCCATTTGTTTACATCTCAAGTGATATCCCACTTCCCACTTACCCCTCCACAATCCCGCTATCCCACAACCTCCCTCTCCCTTCCCTTTGCCTCTATGAGGGTGCTTCCCCACTCACCTACCCACTCCCATCTCACCCTTCCAGCATCCCCCTATGCTGGAGCATCAACCTCCACAGGACCAAGGGCCTCCCATCACATTGATGAAGGAGTGTTACTCTTTCTCCACCATCTTCACCAGCATCTGCTGTCACTTGAGTTTTGGATCTTTGCCTTTTTGACTGGTTTGAGGGGGAATCTCAGGGTTGTTTTGATTTGCATTTCCCTATGACTAAGGATATTGAACATTTCTTTAAGTGCTTCTCAACCATGTGAGATTCCTCAGTTGAGAATTCTCTGTTTAGCTCTGTACCCCACTTTTAATAGGGTTATTTTGTTCTCTAGAGTGTAACTTCTTGAGTTCTTTGTATATTTTGGATATTAGCCCTCTATTGGATTTGGATTGGTAAAGATCTATTCCCAATCTGTTGGTTGCCATTTTGTCCTATTTATAGTGTCCTTTGCCATACAGAAGTTTTGCAATTTTATGAGGTCCCATTTGTCATATCATTAAAGAAATCTGACTCTCACACTTTCAGAGCTATTAGTTAAACATTCTCAGTTAGGAATAGGACTCTGCAGGCCTCATCTATATTTGTCATGTTGGGATTTTTAACTAGCTTGAGCTTGTGCATACTGTCTCTACTATTGTATGTTCATAGGTATAGCTGTGCTGTCCTATCTAGAAAATAGTGCAATTTTTCATCGTGTTATTGAAAGTAATGATGAGCAATGACAATGGCCTGTAGCATTTGGGTATCCATCAGACCACTCTGGCCAATAACTACCTAGAATCCCTAGGTAATCATTCCTAGTCCTGGATTTTATTTATAACCACATGGTATATAGATGAGTTATTTCCTCTGATCAATTAAGTTTAACTACATTTAGACTGGTCACCCCTATTTTTCTCTCAATATATGTTTTTGTGAAAGTCTACACTGGCAGCTTTCAATATGACTGCAGGATGCCTGTAGTATCACTTATCATTTCCTATACTCCGTCCACTACTTTGACCCCATTCTTCGCATTCATTTCAACCCATTTTATTATACCTCTTTCACCCATAGTATCACTACAGTAGATCTCCTTTAATTTGAAATCACCTTTACATAGCATTTAATAATCCCCTAGCCTTCATTTGTATTCACAATGAAAATAACATTAAAAGATAACTCTAGGAAATGAAAGAAAAAATGGTGTACTAGCCTTTCTATGTCTGGGAAAGCTTACCAGGGTTTTTTTCAGGTACATCTATTGTACTGTGAATTTCACAATATTGTTTTGATCAACAACTGATTAATTTGTATTTCTATTCACCTAGGTTGTTTCCACATCTCTCTCTCTCTCTCTCTCTCTCTATATATATATATATATATATATATATATTCAATATATATTAAATATAGCAGCAGTTAACATGAATGAGTCAGTATCTCTGTAAATGATACAGAATCAGAATCATTTGGGAATATACCTTTCAGTGGTATAGTTGTAACATTTTATAGATCTATTTTTAGCTATTTAGGGAATGTCCATATAATTTACATAGTGGCTATATCAGTTCATACATCACATCAACTCTGAATATGAATATGTATCCACTTTCTTTTCTCCACATCCAAGGTAGCACAAAACACACACACACACACACACACACACACACACACACACACACAAACACACACACAAACACTAACCATTTTGGTAAGAAAATTTCCAGTGATGTTTTAATTTGCATTTCTATCGTGGATAAAATATTAATATCATAGAACACAAATCAATTTCACCTGTGAGATGTAGGAAAAATATAACACATATAAACCAATAATTTAATCCACTATATAAATACAATGAATGACAGATTCCACACTAGGTTTGAAATTATTAGAAGCAGAAAAGGCCTGTGACAAAACCAAACATTACGTTTTGGCAATCCTTAGAGAATCTAGGAATACAGGGGACATAAGTTATATACATTAGTGGGGAAATGTAATATCAACATTATATAAAATATTGCCAATAACAGCAAACCAGAGTGTCTACCAGGGCTTTAATAAGAGTAGAATAAAATGTACTTCAAAATATCAGAACAATGATAGGCAGAAAATACTAGAAAGAAGAATATTAAAATTGAATTTTAGTATGTTAAATCTAGAAGAATGAACAGAGGAAATATATCTCATGTTCTGAGAAAAGTATCTTATCTTCTGACAATTTAGTGATAGAAGAATAATTTTGGTTTGAAAAATAGAATAAAGGTGTACATTTAACAGTTTATTATAGTTGTAAGAAATGATAAATAATTTTACTATCATTCTTTCCACCCATCATGGCTCTGAACATTCAATCAAAAGCAAAATATAAAACATTAACAAAACTTTTACTTTGAAGCCGGGCAGTGCTGGCACATGCCTTTAATCCCAGCACTTGGGAGGCAGGGACAGACAGATTTCTTAGTTCGAGGCCAGCCTGGTCTACAGAGTGAGTTCCAGGACAGCCAGGGCTACACAGAGAAATCCTGTCTCAAAAAACCAAACCAAACAAAACAAAACACTCTGTTTCTTTGGATCTTATTTAAAAATACAAAGGAAAATATTTTTGACACAAAACATTAAAGAAAACATATAAAATATGATACAAAACATGTATATATAATATGGATGAAGCAAAATACATGAAAGACTAATTTTGATTATTCTCTCTGAAAGTTACAAGAATTACCCAATGAAGAAATTATTAATGATAATAGAAGCATTTAATTATTTCAATTTTAAATAGAATACAATTATATTATTTCCCTTTTTCTGGTCCTACCTCCACCTTTCCTTTATTCCCTGGCTCTAAGACCTTGCAAATCTCCTACCTCTCAAGTTGGTGTCTTCTTTTTCTTTGATTATAGATATTAATGTATAGATACCACCTACTTAGCCTTTTAAATTATAACTAATGTGTATATGATTTCAGGACTGAAGCCTGTATTGAACAACCAATTAGGGGCTCATCCATGGGAGGAGCTAATTCTCCATCTATTATCAGTTATTAGTTGCTAGTAGTATTTTTATGGCTGAGATGCACTTCTTCTCCTTCTTAGCATCACAGCTGAGTAGTCTATTGATCATTCTGGCAATTTCAAAAAAGATTCTGGAACTACGAAAGCTAGCCAGGATGGAAAGAGGCTTTTACATGGGAATCAGCTCAAATATTTTATGTCTTCCAAGGTATCTGTCCAAATTGTGAGGTCTCTTCGTCAATGGGAACTTACCTCAGCAAAGTAAGTAAGATCAATAGCAAGAGCTTATGTAGTTGCTCACATCTTGTATGAATAGCTGAAGGTTTAATGTAGCTCCCATCTGAAAGCAACTATGTATATTTATAAAAACTAAGCTATTCGTTCTTCTTTAAGTACATAGGCCAGTGAACTAACTGTCTTTAATAAATCTGAACTGTTAAAAATTGAAACAAAAA
Organism: Mastomys coucha; assembly: GCF_008632895.1. Taxonomy (NCBI): domain Eukaryota; kingdom Metazoa; phylum Chordata; class Mammalia; order Rodentia; family Muridae; genus Mastomys; species Mastomys coucha. The sequence goes on from NW_022196905.1 coordinate 193,213,271, forward strand.
ATATATCTATACTGACAACTTTATATCCATGAAGATTTCACTTTATTCATGTAAAAACATTATAATTTTATAGATTACTGCTTTTCCCAAGGACATGATTATAGAGTGATCGATAGACTACATATTATCTTCACATTTTCCTTTCCAAAACCTACATTAATTTCTTCAGACCCAGGCTTCTTCATCTTATAATTATAAAGTAGATAATTAAAATACTAAAACTTGGATTAAATTTTAATTACATCGTATTTTTAGAAGATTAGGGCATATTCTAAAACCCAATTTTTAATTGGATCTTAATGTGATTTTTCTTGAAATGAAAGATGTACTGATTTCTTTTTCATTGAGAAAAAGAATGTTATTAAAATAGATGTCTTGAATTATACATACAAAAAAATTTATTCTCAACTTTTATCATAAAAACTAATAAACAATATTAAAATTTGTAATAAATTACTCAAAATTGATACTTGGGTCCACTAGCTTTTCTTTAATATGTTGTAGATTTTTTCTTCTTGCAATGGATTTTTTTGATGAAATACTTAAAAGTTCATACATACTAACATTCAAATCTGTACTTTATTACATTTACCACCTGAAAGATGATTTTTTTAAACAATTATAATCAAAAGAACATTTGATTTTATTTAAAGAACCAAATATTTTTCAGGATCTAAATTTTCTATGATTTCCAAAATGTTCTCTATTTTTAATATGTTATTCACACAGGTACATTAGGATACCTCTTAAATCTCCTTTAACGATTTAAGAATTATTATTATTACTATATAAGTATTTATTTTTGTGTGTACATGCTCATACCCACTGAGCATTTTTATATTCCTTATTAAGATTTTTTAAATTTAAAATTTTACCTGAGCATTATAAAAACTCCTAATATATTTTCTTTTTTGACTAATTATACTTATCATTATTATTATGAAATCTTAGTTATATAGTTCTCAGTTTTAATTCATTTTACCACACAATTAAGATAAAGTAGACATCTATTTTTCCCCCAAACTATTTTTAGGTTTTGAGCAACATCATGTAGGTATATATTGTCTTTCCAGTTGCATCAAAACAGAAATAATTAACAAGTGTTAATTCTTACTCATTTCATTGACGTTAAATTGAAAGAGTTGTCACTGTCAGCAATCTTATGAGGTTGTATGAAACATTTTAGCTTCATTATGGTTTCTCTCAGGAAAACTATTTCAATCAAACATCACAAGATTGATTTTCTATTGCTATTCATTTTCTTCTATTGATTTGAATACATAATTAAAGAAAGAAAAAAAAAACTCTGCAACTTAGAAATTCTTCCTTTTTTCCAGGACTTCTTTTATACACAATGAGCTCTTTCTCTAATTCAGTTCATGCTGGCATCTTTTCATAGTCAGGCATCTGTACTGTGGCTGATTTGCATCTGAACTTTGACATTACCTATTGCTGATTCTGCAGTCATGGACTCTTAGGCCCAGAAACCATAAGCCCAGATAAACTCTACTTTGCATAAAATAAAAAAATAAAAAGAGCATCTTTGTTATATATACCTTTAATTTCATATGTATTAATAGCTACTTACAAATCTATAATTAAAGAGAATATTTTAATAAGAAATGTATAGTGATTATTTGAAACACTTTCTGTTTAAGATACAAATCCTATGTAATTTTTGATAAACTCCTGGAGGGAGGACCAAGTGGAGGGCAACATTTGGAATGTAAATAAATAAACCAATTAAAATAAATAACACTAAGCTGAGCAATTTTAAAAGGACAAACTTTGATTTTTAGCCTTTTCATTGTATTTTTTAAATAGAAAATGAGAAACTTAGCTATACATATTGTCCATATGCAGTATGCTATTCTCTAGAATTCATAAGACACAATTGAAAATAACTAAACAAGCAATACTGAACTGAAGGAAACCTTACATAAAATCCAAAATATTTTTCTTGAAATTTATGATTAAGTCAAATATCCTGATAAAATTGAGTTATAAGAGTAGATGCTGATATTTTACTTTTAAAATCTTTTTAAAAATTATGTTATAACAGATTTCCCTGAATTAAAAATATTTTAAAATGTTATAATTACTGACATTCACTAAGGGAGGTGCAGGGCAATGGAAACCTCTAGAAAGTCTCAGAGACCTGGGATATTAAAAGCTACCAAGACTCAAAAGGATGATCTTAGTCAAAATGACCAACAGTGGAGAGAGAACCTGAAGAGACAAATTCCAGTAGATAGACAGGGACCCCAATTGAGACATTGGACCAACCACCCATTTTCATAAAAATTTTTGATCCAGAATTGTGCCTGTCTTAAGGAAATGCAGGGACTTAAATGGAGTAGATATTGAAGGAAAGACCATCCAGTGACCAATCCAACTGGGACTTCATCCCATGCATATGCACCAAACCCTGACACTATAACTGATGCCATGTTGTGCTTGTAGTCAGGATCCTAGCATAGCTGTTGTTTGAGAGGCTCTACCAGCAACTTACTGAGACAAGTGCAGATACTTATACCCAACTGGTGGACTGAGGATAGGGACCCCTATGGAAGAGTTAGGGAAAGGACTAAGGGAGCTGAAGGGGATTATAACCCATAGGAATAACAAAAGTATCAACTCCCATGGACCCCTTAGAACTCCCAGAGACTAAGCCACCAACCAAAGTGCAAGCATGTGCTGGTCTTTAGCCCCTGGAGCATGAACTGAGTAGGAGAGGAGGCTCCTAATCCTGTAGAAACATGATGCTCCAAGGAAGAGGGATGCTGGTGGAGGTGAGGTGGGGATGGAGGTTGGGGGAAGCACTCTTTCAGAAACAAAGGGGAGATGGAATTGTATGAAGAACTAGAGGAGGGGAGACTGGGAAGTGGGGTGACATTTGGAATGTAAATAAATAAAATAACTAATAATATTTTTAAATGTGTTATATCAGTTTCCCTTGAATTAAAAATATTATAAGATATTATTATTACTGATGATAGTCTTTTTGCATGATTTTAGTGCTTTAATTAGTACTTCCACAGTGAATATATATCTCACAATTTCTTTTAGCACATATTGGTTTTTGTTTTAAGGTATTATGGGTTATGTCAAACATGGTTGCATAATACTGAAAACAAGATTTCTTGGTAATTACTAATCTACCATTTTATAACTTTCCTAATACATTTTATGTGGAGAAAAAGAATTTATTCATGAAGCTAAAACCTCTTGCTGCAAGGATTCTTTTTGGTTTGAAATGGGCATTCCTATTCTTCCTAAAGTTGTGTAGTATTATTTTTATCCAAAGCCTTATGAACATTACTTTCTGTACTAAATTATTGTAGGTCATATGTAAAAGAACACTACATTTTTAAAGTTTTTCTTGAGCTCACTTGCTTTGTAAGTTAAGGGTTACCATATGTAATAAATTATATTTACTATAATAAATGTATTATAAAGTCTTCCTGCTAAAATACTACATATAAATTCCTGACAAATATATATTATTTAGCTTGGTAGTAAAATATGCTTATTTGATTTCAAACATAAATATGTGTGATATTCTTGAATGTTTGTCAGCTTATTAATAATATGACTTGCTGTTTTTCTTGGAATTCAAGTAAAATTTAGCAACAACCTAAATCTCAAAAGGAAATAGTTGAGCATGTTTACCTGTAAAAAGATCTGAACACAATAACAATATTTTTGATCATTAATATTTTTCTCTTATCTTACTCAAACTTTACTCAATTAAAATTGTAGGAATAATTATGTTGAACAGTCAATGAGGTGATAGTAAATATATGCAAACAAAAAAATACGAGTAGATATGAAGGAGCTGAAGGGGATTGCAACCCCATAAGAAGAACAAGATCAAATAACCAGACCACACAGTGAGTCCCTAAACCAGCAGACAAAGAGTATACATGTAGGGATCCATGGCCCTAGCTACATATGTAGCAGAAGATGGCCTTATCTGGCATCAGTGGGAGGAGAGTCCCTTGGTCCTTTGAAGGCTTGATGCTCTATCTTAGGGGGATACAAGAGCGATATGGCAGGAGTGGGTGAGTGAGTTAAGGAGCATCCTCATAGAGGCAAAGGGGAGGCTGGAGAGGAGGGATTGGATTGGTGTTTGTGGAGGGTAACTGAAAAGGGGGATATAATTTGAAATGTAAATGAATAAAATTATTAATAAAAATATAAGGAGACATTGTAATTTTACATATAATATAAACTACATAATGTATAATGTAGTTTGTGCTAGTCTATGTTATGTATTATATAAAAATTTAAATGAATCATATAATGATACTTTATCTTACATTCTATATAGTATATATTAACTGTGGTATATATGTGAAATCTTTATTAAACATATATTTTTATACTTCTGATTAGACAGTAAGGAAAATTGGATATAAATATATGAATAGCTATTCATATGTATATGTAAATGTACATATGAATATAAATGTAATGATTTTTTCATTACTAATTTTCAGAAATAGAACTTGAAATAAATAAGTTAACATGAAATCACAAAAACAAAAATTTACAAAAACCAAAATCTTTACAAATTTAAGAATGAATAAAATCAAAGATGATAATATCATTTCAAACAATTTGCTCCACTTTCATTGGTCCTTTGTTCTTGTCTTTGTTTCTTGATGCCTGCTCAAATTGGTGAATGTTTTCTTACTGATTCACAGTTCAGATGCATTGATGAATTTTTATTTTTCCATACATATCAGTAACGCTTCAAAAGGGCAGATACAGTTGTAAAACACAGAAAGGTTGAGTGGTTATTTAATCACATATTTTATGTCTTGGAAAGATAAATTTAAACTTCAGTCACTGGAGTTTGTTGTCATTTTTCTTTTTAATTAACTGATACCACCTGGAAAACAGCACCACATAGAAGACATTATTTTTTCAGACATAAAATAAATAGGTTTATACTTTTCTACTTATTTGTATTCATCAACTGCATGTTGCCAAGCAAAACTGACGTTAATCTTTAGTTTCTGATAAAGCATGGTTTATTTTGTTCCTTTTAAAATAAAATATGGTATGAGACCTAGGTTATTACAAATTTTTGCGATGAAAGCTAGTTAAAAACTAAGTGATTTTAATTTTTCCTTGTAACTTGGAAAATAAATGTGACACAAAAGTTATTCTGTAGACATAAAAAGAAATAATGTGGATGAAGCTCTGTGGGTAGATTTCATACTCAATTTCAAGTTCAATCTCAAATACTTCTTCAACCAGGCAAAGTACTTCATTGTTGTATTCTTAGTACCCCGGAAGTGGATTCAGGAGTTTCACAATTTTTCTGTTATTTTTGATTATATATCTGAATTCATGGGACCCCGGCTTTAAAAATATGTTTTCCTGCCAAGAAGTAGTGGCACACGCCTTTAATCCCAGCATTTGGGAGGCAGAGGCAGACAGATTTCTGAGTTCGAGGCTAGCCTGGTCTACAGAGTCAGTTCCAGGACAGCCAGAGCTATACAAAGAAACCCTGTCTCAAAAAACCAAAAAGAAAATGTTTTCCCTTGAAGCATATAATTTTATCCTCTATATTTGAATCCAGAAGATGTGTATATATGGCTTTGGGTCACAACGCATGCAAACAAACACAAAGATACATATATATACACACATATACATACATATATGTTGTTTATGTTTGTTGTTTATCAATTGTTTAACTAGAGTATGTATTTTTCTAGGTTACTTTTACAATAAATATATAATTTAATATTAAGTTTATTTCAAATTATTCAAAATACTACCACAATTGCATATATATTCAATTTAAATATAAATATATGTATATATGTATATATATGGATGTGTGCATATGTAGGAAGAGAGAGTACAAGAGAGAGGGTAAAAGAGAGAAAGAGAAAGACAGAGAAAGAGAGAGACAGACACAGAAATGGAAACAGGGACAGACAGTGTCAGTGAGTTGAGACATGCATAGCAGGGCTAGATTATGCTTGGGAAGCCTGTGTAATCTAAAGTTTCTTAGAGCTTAGCTTGTATAAGATTAAAAGCAAACTGAGAATAATACTATTCTACATAAAAGACACTGAACTGAGTTTTTTTAAAAAAATTAGTAAGTTTAAATCATTGTAGTCGATGACAAAATCACACAATATAACCAGTTGCCAGTAGCATTCTTCCTGTATGAGAGTAATTCTAATTTAAAATTTCCAAGGTTTTCTATAATTAACCAATTTTTATTTTAATTCTCAGTATGAAGGACCATCTATTTCTACTAGTCTTTAGAAATTGCCAAAATGTCATATAAGAAGTAAATTAGATGCCTTTAATCTTACTTTTACACTTTTCAACTCACATTACTACTATACTTGGCCTGGTAATTTTAAAGTATAATGTACGCAAATCACAACTAACTTTAGAAAATTGAAAGTTCTGGCCACTCAATAATGGTGTCTTTGTTTTTTATGACATCAATATAAATAGTATTAAATATTACTTTAGTTTTTTTAACTCTCAGTAGACTACATGTTTATTTCACATGATACAAATGTCAACCCAAAGATGACAAGTTTGAAATTGAGTATCTCAAGTCAGACAAGTATTTTTGAAGCCTAAACCAACTATGAAAGTTTTCCAGGCATGTGAAACTTCATTTTAAATGTATCAGCTGATTATTTTGTGAGACTAAATTCTGCATATTGTTTCTCACTATTATCATCCTAATATATATTCCCCTAGTATCTCAGACTTTCGACTTTTGTCCCAATGTAATCAATATCCACACTCATAGTTTATATTTATCTCATGGTGATGTTTTACATTTTATGCCATTTAATGCTTCCCACTAATCACACATAAAATCTAAGTGAAAATTTTCATCTTACTGGCAACATTTTATTTTTCTCCTCTTGCATTTTCATTTTTCCTGTCACTATATCATCACTGTCATTAAAATGATAATACTGAAATACTTACCTTTTCCACTGTATCACCAAACAATGAGAATTTCACACATTGTTATAACTAATTACTATGCGGGGGTTATACTATTACTAGATTAGGCAAAAATGAAAACCTAATAAATTCTTATTTAATGGAGTGAAATGGACAAGAATACATAGGATCATAAACTATGAAAACTTAAAATCACATTTTAAGTGATAGATTGGCCAACACTACATTTTGTTTTTTTTAATCCATCATGCTTCACGACCAACTCCTACAAAACCATGTCAGTCCCCACTATGTCTCAGGGATGAGCCAGTGACTCAAGTCACTTTTCTTTAAGTGTCTGTCTTTCCTTTGAAAGCACTGCAGTTCATACTAGCATGTATAAGAAAGCATGGATCCTACATGTGTGAGTAAAAAGAAACTATTGAACTAAGGATCAGCTGAGAAATACAAATAGCCCATAGACCAAGCAATTGTGCTGTGTAATCATTCAAAACTAATATCACTCTGTATTTAGAAATGATATCATTCAGATTGAAATAGAGCTTTCTGGTTGCTTATAATGACTTTCATCTTTAGTATTCCACTTATAAATAAACATTCCTTCATAACCATTTTCTACACACAGAACATTGGAAACAATAATAGAATTCTCACATACCCATCATCTAATTTCTCCTAATAAGAATATCCTTCATTAGTATTAGTGAACCAATGTGGCTAATTATTATTGATTCCAGTCTATAATTTATTCATATTCATGTATTTTTCTGAATTTGTTTTATGGAAAAGTTCTATAGTCAATTGAGTTATCATCTTTCATTAGGCCCCAATTGTTATGATAGATTTCCAGACTAATTTTGATGATCTTTGAAAACTTTGAGAGTTTTTTTAATTGGATATTTTATGTAATTACATTTCAAGTGTTATCTCCTTCCCAGTTCTCCTCCAGAACCCCCCTGCTTCTATGAAAATGCTCCATCTGCCACCCACCCAATCCCACCTCAACACCCTGACATTCCCCTACACTGAGACATCGAGCTTTCATAGGACCAAGAATCTCTTCTCCTATTGATTCCAGACAATGCCATCCTCTGCTACAAATGCAACTGGAGCTATGGGTCCCTCCATGTGTACTCTTTGGTGGTTTAGTCTGAGAGTTAATGATCAAGTATTCTTAGTTTTCTCCTCACTGTTGGAATTTTTCTCAGGCTTAGAAGGAGCCTATAGTTAGCGAGGGAAGGTCACTGAATTAAGGTACTTTTCTCATTGCATCATATCAAGGGTCTACTGAAGACATGATAGATGGCTATTAACTTTGTCTTTATGATCTCTCTAGGAAGCATTTGTTTATGTCTCCACTGCAAAGTTACTTTCCTTAATATCATATCTGTTCAGGCTTCTTTGTACGGATGTTATTATGTGTAGCTGGAACATAGGAGTAAACTGGTATACCTCTCTCTCTGAAGCTACAATGTTTAAAAGGAATATTTAGAATTATTTCTTTCTCTCATTAATTAATTTATTCAATAATTTATTTATAATTTATACACTTATATGGTATCTCTATAATCTCTTATTTTCCCTGGATGTCATGGGCCATATTTGCTAGAGAAGGATATTACAAACTATGGTGTTAAATTCAGCTTTGCCAGTTGCTACTGGCATATCATTTATCTCAAGCTTTCTCAGCTAACAAGGTAAAAGATTCCATATGTGTGTGTGTGTGTGTGTGTGTGTGTGTGTGTGTGTGTGTACATAAACAGGTGAGACCATTTAAATATATAACCAGCATTGCAATGAAAGGAAACCATTATACATTTTGAATATTATTCAAGGTAGATGATATTACCTGTTCAGCTTCCTGAAATAAGCTCATAACTCATTCCCTTTGCTACCTGTGTTATGAACTCTTTAGTGTTTCTGTGAAATGTGAATTTTTATCATATATTATTTTTTATCATTTCTACAATGATATTTATGCAGAAATAAAAGCTGGCTGCAAAGACAAATATTTCTTCTGCATATTTCATTTGAAGGAATAAAAGTGCTGCATTTTCTGCTAAGTTTCTTTCAGGTATTTGTGTATCCTATGTCCTCACCGCTTTTCACCACCATGGAAAACAGATTTAAATGTTTAAATAATGTTTTATATTTTTCTGAGTCAACCTTAAATTCTAGTTTTTCAAGTTATAAAAATGCAAATGTAATACATCAATTTTATGTGTAATCAAGTAAGTATTAAATGATGGAAAGCAAGTATGTTGATTTAATTAATTTAATCTTGGTGTGATAAAAAAAAAACCTGACAATTGTGACATTAGGAGCAAAAGGCTCACTGGTCATTATCCTGGATTTGGTTGATCTCTGTAGCGAAGCCAAGGCAGCAACTTGGCTTTGAAACATGTAATCATAGTCAGGAGAAGAAAGTAATGTTTGGATACATGTTTAGTGCTCGGCTAGCTTTCTCTATTCTTTTTAAATCTATGGACAATAAGCAGGAAATAACCGTTAGCTTCATGTTGAATCTATTTCTCCACAAGTTTATCATGAATTGGTATATATGAATATTATTACTCTTATTAATGGAGTCTTTCAAAGATTATAATTTTATTTAAGTGTTTTAATATATAAATGTATCACATAATCTGGTAAAACAGTTTTACATTTTATAGCCTTGGAGACAGGATATAATATCAAAGAAAAATGTGTTTATGCCTCTTAAAATAACTGATTTAGAACCTATTCTCTAAGGCTGCACTGTAGCTCCATTGGTCACATCAAGAACACTCTAAGGCTTTACAGGAGACTATGTTCTCAAATATACTTAACACAAAATCCCTCCTTCAAGTACTCAAGGACCTTTACAAGGTTTGTGAAATGTACTGCTTTAAATACCAGATGCAGAAGCCAAACAAATGCCCAAAGGATTCCAGCGAACATGCCAAGAAAATTCTTGTCAGGAAAAACTATACCTTTTAGAATTTTTAAGTAGTAAGTAAATATATAAGCCAACAGACATATATGTGTGCATAGAACCACCAAATTATAAAGATGTGGCTTATTATTTTATCATATTATTCCAGTAGAAATTATGTAACAAGTTTTGTTTCTGTTATTATCAAGAATTAGCTTGCATAATTTTCAATATATTATAAAATGTATGCACATGTAAAAATATTCCTATTAGTGCTCTTTGGGGTAGGTTATGGGTATGAGCAGGACTGGCAATCTGCTTTTTATCTAATTATTAAAATTATTGCATATTTTATTTAAATTTTTAAAATGCACAAATACAACTTTTTTCTCTTTTCACCCTTGTCAACTCTGTTGCATACAAGACCATATTTTAATAGCATTGAATATCATAATGCCTAGAATTTTTCTGCCCCAAGCATTGATCAGACAGTACAATAATACAACTATTGTTCCATTTCTTGTACATGTAAGAACTTGACAAAGAACACTAAAGTCGCTGTTTGTCTTTATTATCAACACTTATGGGGTGTTCAGAATATAATTCTTATCCTAAGAATCACTTTTGTTTACAGGTTATAACATACAATAACATATATGATGATACCCTGTAATTGGAGACAGTTCTAACTGTACCTGTCATGTATAAGCTATTATTGGAAGATTTTCCAATTGTTTTAACCTTGGTTGGATAAGTTAAAAGCATGGCTAGATTCTAGAAAACTTCCACCATTAAGTGTTGTGGTTCAAATTACAAATACACACACAGACACACACACATACCTTTCTACATTAGACATTCAAAAAAATAAGTTAAATGCCACAATTTATTTTAAAATTTTAAATAAAGAATGTCAGTGTATATTAATGTTTTGTATTCAGCAAAGCATGAATCACATGAATATGGAGCTTTGCATGATTACATCTGTGTGAAGTTATTGATGTATATAAACAATATGCTCCCATGCATAGGAAAAACATGACCAGCGTACTGCAACTTCCTATTACTTTTCCAGATACATTCCTTTTATAAATTTACTTTATTTTATTATCTTTTTAAATTAAAGTGTAAGTACACCATTTCTCCCCTCTCTTTAACTGCCTCCACCCTCTCTCATATTCCCTCCTTCCTCCCAACCTTTCCTATAACACCACCTCATTCCCTCATGTTGATGGCTTCTATTCTTTTGGTTATCACTACATTTCATTTTAATAACAGTTCTCAGTCAGCCTGAGCATAATAACTTGACATAGGAAAAAACACAGAGCAGCCCCTGGAAACTGGTACTCCTGGGTCATGTGTACTTCAGGAGGTGCTAAATATGAGACAGCCTATGTCTACGCTGTGTATTCTGACCTATGAACATCTGAATGATTAGAACCCTACCATTCCCTGAATATAGTGGTCCTGAGACTACCATCATTCTGGTGCAAGGGGACCTGGACAGGGAACTAGCTTGAAATCACCAGCACTCCAGCATCAGGCAGGTCCATAAGAGGCTCCAAGATGGGAAGCAAGCAGGAAATTAGAAGAACCCCACCTGGATTCACAGGCTTAGCTCACCTGGGCATCACGGGAGAGCTGTCCATACAAGTCATGAGAGCAGGAGTGTCTGCCCCACCATCAAGCACTTTGCTCTGGAGAGCAGGCCCTACACATTGTAGGTTTTGTAGGTAACCCAGCCCTGAGGATCCAAGTGTGGCAGAGCTAGCCCTAACACATGTGTCCCTATGTTTACATGAACAAGGAAAAGGTACCCTCCTCTCCCTTCTCCCCTCACCACCTGCAGCAGACAGAAGAACTGGTACTGCTGTCATAGAGCAGAAGAGCTATCTCTATCCCTTACCTGCTGCAGCAATCCAGAGATAAGACCCTGTACCTTACCTGGGCAGAAGGGTAGAGCTGGCTCTTGTGCTGGTGTGGGTGAGCTAGCTCTGAGGGTATGAGAGCTGGAGAATCGGTAGGCTATCTCAGATACCTGTCCAGCCAGGGATTTGAATTGGCCCATCTCAGCATCAGCCCCATAAATGAACTGCTGAAGTGCATGAAAGAACTGCTCCTACAGATCCAAAATTACATATTCTCCATGACACAAGGCAACAACAGAATATCCAAGAGGAGTCCCAGAGAGATTTCAGTATTAATAGAAGAGCAGAAGTCAGAGCCTGGTACAAGCCCAATAAGTCATTGCAACGAACATTTATAACTAAAGAAGAGTGGACAAAAGGGATTTTGTGAGACACACGGACACACTACAACATTCACAACTAGATTTTTTTTTGTCTTGGGTGGGGAGGTTGCAAGAATGGTGAGCAGATACAAGTAGAAGGGACAGTGAGTATGACTGGGGTACATGATGTGAAATTCACAAAGAACCAATAAACAGTTAAAATGGAAGGAAGAAAGAAAGAGAGAGAGAGAGAGAGAGAGAGAGAAAGGAAGGAAGGAAGAAAGAAAGAAAAAGAAAGAAAGAAAGAAAGAAAGAAAGAAAGAAAGAAAGAAAGAGAAAGAAAGGAAGGAAGGAAGAAAGGAAGGAAGGAAGGAAGGAAGGAAGGAAATAAGGAAAGAAAGAGAAGAACGGAGGAAAGAGGGAAGAGAAAGAAGAGAGAGGGGGAGAGGGAGGGAGGGAAACAAAAAGAGGAGTCATGGAAACTGCTGTGCCTAATGTTTCAATTTCACACCTGTAGCATAGGTGGAACAAATAGGGAAAACTAGAAAATTCTTCCATATTAGAACTTTGGCCTCAAGTTTTCTTGAGAGCATCATTCTTACACCTACAAAATCACTGTGAAAAGTAAACTGTTTTTAGAGAAAAAGGTAGTTGCTGCTGGGAGAACCGAGACATGGTCCCAATACTGACCAGGACATTTCATCCTACACTGGTGGATTAAATTCCTCAACAACCTGCAAAGGCACATGCAACCTATGATTGCAAAGTACACCTTTCTGAGTTGGTAAAGTGAAATTTTATAAGAAGCAAATATGCAATTAAATATTATCCTGTCTTCTTATTTTTCTAAGAAAATACAAGACTTCACAAAGTTAAAAGAATGATGGTGAAAGACTGATTTTATATATATATATATATATATATATATATATATATATATATATATATATATATGTGTGTGTGTGTGTGTGTGTGTGTGTGTGTGTGTGTGTGTGTGTGTGTGAAGATAGGCAGATAGACAAGACATTTAGAAAGGCAGATAATTAGATGATTAGGACATAGATGATGATGGATTATGAAAAATAGAAGATAGATGATAGATGATAGATAGGATGATAGAAACTTGATTTCTTTACTCCTTAAAGACCCTCTATATCCTGTCCACTTGGTGAATCTTTTACAGGGGCATCACATACAGCTACTATTATCTTAAAAAGCTTTTAGAAAATTTCATCATTTTTTTCCTCCCAATCTCCTCATTCTTGACCCCATAAGTCATACATTGTAGATAATAAGAGTTCCAAAACACACTGACTTGTTTTTAATGATATACATTTGCTTTTTTATTCTGATGTAAAGGAAGATTTATCCTAGCACTCTCTTTGTGAGAAAAATTTATCCAGACTCATTTTAGAGATAAAAAATTATTTTTATAAGAAAGCAAGCTATCAAATCAGAGGTCACTGTGTCTTGCTTCCTTGCAGAGTCGAGTTGTGTTGTGCACACAAGTTTTGAGAAGTGTGAGTAAAGGCAAGGCAAGGCACTCTTACAAATATGTGAAAAAAACTTGGCAGAAAGTGTTTGTACATTACCTATGTCATAGATGCAAACTGATTACAAATACAAAGACAAAATTAATGTCCGTAATATAATCTGCCCCTAAGAAATGAATGCCATATATTGTAAATTTTTTGTGACTTAAGGGAAAATGGATTTAATAATTTCTTAAGATCCATGTCATTGTGAATCTGTGTTTCCATAACAAAATCCTACTGAGTGAATACTGGACAGAGAATAAAAATGTATTTCTCAGAATCTTAGAGCCTGAGAAATGAAAGACTAACATGTTGGCAGTTTCAATGTCTGGGAGAATTCAGTCTTTGTTGTTATGATGGTACCTTGAAATCTGCATCCTCACAAATAAATAAATCATGTATTCTCAGAAGGGAGAGCTAGGGGATGGACTGCCATCAAGCATTTTCATTAGAGTTGCTAATAACAAATTAAAAGAAAAATAATATTATCCATGTGTGAATTGTATGGTAATTCTACTACCCACCATCATTTCATTGCCACTTCCTGAAGATGGCTCCTTGACTTTTTAATTGTCCACTTAACAAAGTCTAGCATCCTGTGAAAAGAGAATCATGATAGAGAGATTGACTAGAGCAAATTATCCTGTGCACGTATCTATAAGCATGGTCTTGATTACTAAATGATGCAGGAAGTACAGTCCACAATGAAAGGAGACGTTTTCTGGGAAACTGACCCTGGGATGTATTAAACAGCTAGATAGGCATGAGTCTGTGTGCCACTCAAAGGCCAAACCAACATTCTGGTTCTTCATGGCTCCTAGTATAACTTTCCCTAGTGATGGACTCTAATGTAGAAATATAAACCAAGTTAACTCTTTAATTCCCAAATTGCTTCTGGTCAAAGTGTTTAATCACAGAAGAAAATGAAACTAGACCTGAATTCCTAATACCATTATAGCTCTCACTGTATTTCTTTATCTCAATTTTGGAACAGACACATTATAGTTATAAAACCTTATGTATTAATAATCTAGCATAAGGTTTTATCTATTTAGTGACTTACTTCAGGCAAAGTCATGTAACTCTATAAGAAATGAGAATTTTCCTATGAAAATTATAGTAGCTATATATTTGTATGTATATACCTAACACTATTTTGCTTGTTTTTATTAATAGAAATATAAATAATATTACATGTTTGTGAAAGATTTAAAAGGCACATAACATGAAAACTGTAATTTTAGGCATCCTGGGTTCTGAGAGTGGCACAGAGTTAAAACATTGCATCTCATTTTTTTTAAATGACATGGGGATATAGAGAAGTGGAATCCTACAGACAAATTTGCTGTTTCTAAGATGCTCAGTTTCAGCAAACAGTAATCAGATTTTATGCAAAGCCGCATTTTCAGTTCACATTTTACAGACTCTAGTGTTGTTCTAGTTTTCAATAGCAGGTAATTGGAAGAGGTAGAATGCATGTTACAAAAGTTTTCCCTTGGATTTCTGATAAGGTGACTTTTTCAAAATAATAATAAAAAAAAAGTAAGCAAAAGCAGTTTTGAGTCACAGAAATCTCATGTAATTAAAGCCTCCAGCTGCATGCATTTTTAATACCACAGACAACAGTGTAATTGACACATTCAATTCTGGATCACACTTCAGATTTGAAATTATTTTAGTCTGCTGAAATGTGTTTAAGTGCACTAACCAGATATGCTTTCAGTAATTCGGCTTTTAATGACTATCCTTCAGTTCAGAGTTACCTTTGATGTTAAAATAGGCCCAGAAATAATGTAATTTCCCCACATGCTGGTTGGGTTACAGAAAGATGTTTCTTAAATATTTCATGTAAGAACTCTCCCTGACCCCTACCACTGTGAGAATGTGAGGAGATTTTACTAACAATAATTTTATATCTTGTAGTTCACTGAATTAACTGGA
Organism: Mastomys coucha; assembly: GCF_008632895.1. Taxonomy (NCBI): domain Eukaryota; kingdom Metazoa; phylum Chordata; class Mammalia; order Rodentia; family Muridae; genus Mastomys; species Mastomys coucha. The sequence goes on from NW_022196905.1 coordinate 193,228,854, forward strand.
ATGATCAGGACCTCAACTGAAATTGATTGCTGAACCTCAAATAAGATCAAAGCAATGAATCAAAAGGATATAGCAGATTTAAAAATACAAATTATAAGTATAAGTTCAGAATAATTAATATTTGTAAAATTTCAGTGCAGAAGACCTTAGAAAATATAGAACTCACCACATTAAAATGTAAAATTTTAAATAGGTCTCTGAACCCAGAAAAGACTCCTAATTCCTACTTATTAACTGTGAAACCAAAAGGCACAGTACCACAGAGCTTTATTAACTATTATAGCATCTAATTTCTCTGCAGATTTTCCAATTGCATTAAACTTCTTACCACTGACTGTTGAATGCCCCACAACATACAGCAGCACTCAAACAATTCCAGTCTCTACTGTCAGTCACAACAAATCAGTCAAGGTCAGTTTCTTTGCTTCTTCCCTATTCATTTTAAGTTTAAAAACATGCCAAACCATATCACACCGGAATTTACTTAATACTCAAAAAAAAATATTTCTTGACATCCACTTGTTTTTCAAGGAGTTTCCACATTGGAACTTGTTGTTCCCACACTGGTCTCATTTCCCAAGGCCTGATCAGCCCACTCCTTAGAGAATTTTGGACCACTAGCCCAGAAATGGTATCACCCCTAATAATCTGAATCTGCCTCGGTTGATCACTACTTTAAAAAACACCCTGATCTTATAGAGGCATCTTCTTAATTGAGGTGCCCTTCTCTCAGTTGATTTTAGCGTGTGTCAAGTTAACATAAAACCTTCCATCACAGCCTTGTAACGTAATGTTGTTGATACTCATATGAACTCACAGAGACTGAGCATGCACAGGGCCTGCATAGGTCTTCACCTTTTGGAGTCCCAGAGCTGAAAGGAGAAGTGGACTCATGCACCTACCCATAACCCCAGTGAAATCTCCAGTTGATAACCACAAATAAAAACTTAGTTTGATCCAAAGGGGTCTCACTGAGGAAGCAAACCACTCTTAAGCATAAGCTGCAAACCCAGCTGCCTAGGAACTCAGAGGCATCTCAGGAGGTTCTGCATCTCATAACGTGGTGTCATGGCTCTTGTTGTTTGTAATTTTATTTCATTATTTTAATTTTAATATATGTATATATACATATATATGTATATATACATATACATATATATATGTGTATATATGTGTATATGTATATATAATTTTTCTCCTCTCTTTTTACTCTAGAGGTGCTTTGTGGTATCCAGGTTATTGTATCACAGGTTGCTTAAGTTTGCAAAAGAGTGGTTCTGTGTTCCTTGTGCCGTCTCTTGGACTCTTTTTCTTAAAGTTGTTTCTCCATTTCTTATGTCTTTGGTTTTTTTAACCTTATTATATTTTATTTTGATATTATTCCATAGAAGCTTGTTTGTTTTCAAATGGCAAACAAAAAAAAGGGTGGATCTAAATAGAAAGTAGGGAGGTGGGAAGGAGCTGGAAAAAGTAGAAGGAGGGTAATTTGTAATCAGGTATTATATGAGGAAAATGTCTATTTCACCAAACAAAAAAAAATAAACAAATAGTAAATGATTTAGTGGATGAACAATACAGTTCTTCCTCAAAGGAGTTTGACATAGAACAGAGTTATAACAGAGCACTTATGTTGGCAAACTCTGTGTTTTGTGTAAGGTAGAAAATGTCTTTATCTATTTAGCATGATTTAAAGCAAATCAAATTATGCATATTATTTATAAATTTATACAACACATTGATAGTCATTTTGAATCCTGTGGAAAAACATCATAATTTATGGGTTATAACAAGTTCATCACTTTTTCTCAAAAAGTCCCTAAAGCTGTAAATACAGCTTTTCCTACTATTTTAATAAGGTTTGAATAATTTAAATTGGTCAGTTTAAAATTACTTTATTATAGCAAGGCCTAAAACAACACTTAATTATCTGTGAATAAAAGAACAATCATACAGATTGAAGGATTAAATTCTGTGTTACCAAAGCCAAAAGAATAATTTATATAGACCAGTAGGTTTCACACTTGGTAGAATCAGAGTGTAGAATGTCAACGCATTCTATATGTGTGCTTACATATGCTATCTCATTTCTGTTCTGTTTTGTTTTGTTTTGTTTTGTTTTGTTTTCGAGACAGGGTTTCTCTGTATAGCCCTGGCTGCTCTGGAACTCACTCTGTAGACCAGGCTGGTCTCGAACTCAGAAACTTGCTTGCCTCTGCCTCCCAAATCCTGGGATTAAAGGCATGCACCACCACCACCCGGCTCAATCTCATTTTTATTTAAATTTATAACAGGAAAACTTCTGCCTAAGCAATCACAAAGCAGAACTGAAATCTGAGAATAATAATAATAATAATAATAAAAACCAATTGGCAGAGGAGTTCTGTGTCCAACTCCAGTTGAGTGGGTACAGAAGATGAATCTATTTATTCGGCTTTGTGGATTAATATTTATTCTACAACTATTCCTTGCATATAAAAATTATTCATAATCACCCCCAATGCCCCCTTTTTTTATTGGATATTTTATATATTTACATTTCAAATGTTATTCCCTTCCTGCCCAAGAAATCCCCTATCCCATTTCCCCTCCTCCTTCTTCTATAAGGATGTTCCCCTACCCACCCACCCACTCCTACCTCCCTGCCCTCGACTTCCCCTACACTGGGGGACCTAGCCTTCATGGAACCAAGGTCCATTCCTCCCATAGATACCCAATAAGGCCATTCTCTGCTACATATACAGCTGGATCCATGGGTCCCTCCATGTGTACTCCTTGGTTGGTGGTTTAGTCCTTGGGAGCTGCCTTTGAATCCCTCTTATTAAAGAGTACCCCTTCTATTTTCATCCTCTGTGTATATGAGATCAAATAAATTTAAGTAGATTCACTTGGACAAGAATGGTTAGCTGAAAATGGTAACTTGTCAGTGGCTAAGCCACTGCAGAAAAAGGGTAGTTCCATTCCCCTCTCCTTGGCAATGTTACCAAGAGCTCCTCAGAAGGAACAGATAATCTTAAGCCTTTTCGTGTTGGTCTTTTGCTTGTCTTGTGAAAGTAACCTCAGCTGCAATTAGTTCCTAGGCACAACATTCCCGTATTGTGCAAAAGAAAACGTGTTGCCAAGTCTTTCCTGTGTCCCAGCTCTAATGTTCTTTACCCTCTTCCTTCCTTCACCTTTCTTGAGCATTAGAAGGGGAAGGGGTAGTGTTGGACCATGAAAGGCAGTCTGTGTTCTTGGTTGAGCGAGGCTTACTCTGGAGACCTAGTAGAAAATTCGACAAGGGACAGAATAGTAAGCTACGTCCCCAGACAGAAAATGCTGTCACCATGAGCCCTTACTCCATTATCCAGTGGCTAGACAATGCCCCAAGCTCCCAGTATTCTGACTGGACTCCACCTCCAGTCAACTGACCACAGCCAGGTATGCCCTGCTCCACAGTTACCTGGGAACAGGAATGTAGCACAACCCACTATAAAAGGAGCTGTTTGACCCTTCCCTTCTCTCTCAACACCCTATTTTTGTCTTTGTTCTTACCTCTTGTTCCCTCTCTCCTCTTCCCTTTCTCTCCACATGGCCATGGTCGGTCTCTACTTTTCTATCTTCTCTGTCTCTCTGTCTCTCTGTCTCTGTCTCTCTCTGTCTCTCTGTCTCTCTGTCTCTGTCTCTCTCTGTCTGTCTCTCTGTCTCTCTGTCTCTCTGTCTCTCTGTCTCTCTCTCTCTCTCTCTCTCTCTCTCTCTCTCTCTCTCTCTCTCTCTCTCTCTCTCTCTCTCTCTCTCTCTCTCTCTCTGTCTCCTTTTTAAAATAAATGCCTTAAGACCATAGATTGCCTCCTTTCATCTAGACTCACAGTGCTGGGGCAATGGATTCCAGCAACAGCTGTGAGACCAGACCAAGACTAAAGCCCAATTCTACAGCCAGAACCACTGGGTACCCTTCCCCTCTATGCTCACTTTTCTCCCTTCTGCCCAGGGGTGGACTGAGCTGCTCTGGGACCCCCAGTTCATTCTCAGTTCTTCCATGGTGTCCGGCAATGTCCTCTGCGATGCCCAAGAGCTAGAACCTGTCTTTCTTGGCCTCAGTGAGGCTCAGGCATCACTGAGGCTGCCCACTTTCCACTACCCCTAAGGACTCGGATAGTGGTTCACGACAGCCAAACACCCACCCCGGTAGTGTGGAGACCTTTAGTAGCCTCCTGCTTCTGCCTCCCCACAGTACAGTAGCTCTTGTGGGATGTGGATTGACTTACCCTCCCTAACAGAGTACCAATGTCACATTTAGAGATGAACATTACTTACTCTTGGTCCTTTGACCAATTATGAGTTTCTGTATGGACTAACTCCCATTGTGGTAAGAAGCTTCTCTGACCAAAGCCGAGGATGGTTCAGAACTATAGGTATAAACTTGGTTATTTCAAAAGCTGCTTGACAAGGTGACAACTTACTCTGCACTTTTCAAGTGCTAAGGAAAGAAAAAAAACATTTGAGTGCTATCATCATAAAGAAGAAACTGCTCTTTGAGGAAAGATGTATTTGCTCTAATAGAAAAATATAAAGGTTACAAGATTTCTTAACACATGGCAGTGCATACACACTTACATTTTATGTATAGATTGAAAAGTCTAAAAAGTGCAAAAGAAGAATAGCAGATAGGCCAGTGCAATACTTCATAGGATAACTTTTTAATCTTCATGAAATAATTGGTTGTGAGCATTAGCTTTTATGATAGAGCAAATTTTGTGGTTCTAGCACATTTGATTTACAAAACATTTAAGAGCTGAGTTGATATTCTAAAAAGAGGGATACAATTGTAATTCATACTTCACTTAGAAATACATGCTGTATACATTTTGTTTCATGTGACATAGCTCAGACATCAAAATTGGGTAAGTTTATAACCCTTTAGTAGATTTAACCACAATGTATACAATAATTATTTTCTTGATGCAAATTTTAACTTGATATAGTAAGTGGTAATAATAACAGATCAAATTTATTCATGTTCAATGTTGTAAATAAAAGGATAGAAATGCTATAAGGAAAGCACACAGAACAAGGCAATCTTTGATGTTATTCAACAAAAGTGGTGGACACTGAGTCACAAATATCAAAGTTGTTTTGTAGTAACTGGTTTCTATTGGGGCAATTTATACTACAGTTTTTTGGGTTTTTTGTTTTGTTTCGTTTTGTTTTGTTGTTTTGTTTTTTATAATAAAAGGTTTCTCTATGTATCCCTGGCTGTCCCAGAACTCACTCTGTAGACCAAGCTGGCCTCAAACTCAGAAATTCACCTGCCTCTGCCTCCCAAGTACTGGAATCAAAGTCATGTGCTACACTTCAGTTTTTGATATGGCAGATAAATAAGTTGATCCCTGGTGTAGTTTCAGAAAGGAAATTAGCTCAATAGAATATTTTTATATCTGTACTATGAAGAATCATCTCCTTTGGAAAAATATGCCATGTTTTCTTACTATTATGATTGTCTGGATGAAAAATGAAGAAGAATAACATAAACAGACATGCCAACTGAATAGATTAAAGCCCATATGACTTCAAACCTACTTAAAAACTCTAGATGCTTGAGGAAACATGGAAATGGGAGAGGTGAGCCTTTCAGGAGTGGAAGAACACCAATTGATTGTCCAATGACAAATGGTCATTCCTGAGACATATATATTCATACATATTGAGCAAGTTATATCAATGAATATATATGTATAGACATTTTCACATATGCATGTAATAACAAGGTAATTTTAAAAAGAGACCATGATTCAAGAGAGAGTAAGAAAGTTTATATTGGAGGACTTATAGAGAGGAAAGGGGGGAGAGATGTTACAATTACTGTAATCTCAAAAATTAAAAAAGTACTTTTTAATCAAGAAAAAATATTGTCTGCACATCTCTGTAATTTTGATACAACTCTGTGCTTTTCCAAAATGCAGCCTTTTTGCTGCCACAAAAGAAAATCAGTCAATCACATATTAGCAAAATGACTAATGCTCATTTCATGTTAAAGTACAAAGGTTCTCAGTTTCTAATTATATTAATAATGGAAATTGAAAGTGAAATATGTAACAGCAGAAAATTCATCTAAACTAAGGATTAGTTTTTGATGGGAAACCCTGCAACTGTTGCTACTGCTTCTGATCAGAAAGGAAGAACAGTGGAAAGAACCTTGAGCTAAGCCTAGGTCATGAAGCAATTTGATCATGCTGAATTTGTACAGCTCCACCAAGCAATGGATACACTGTTACAATGTTATTGTTTCAGGATATAAGCTTATTATGTTCTGTAAAGGGAGATCCTGACACTTTGCTGCATTGGTTAAAAAGATTAACGGTTTATAAAGAACAGTGCCAACTGTGCCAAATTAAATAGATTAAAATATGAAAGCTTAATGTTCTTTCTGCCCTCTACAGTAAATGCACATACAGTATAGTTTAAATGGCCCGAGTAGCTCTGCTGATAATGTTCTAGCACAACGCTTTTGGAGAAGCAATTCTCATCCCTGCCACGTGGTAATAAACCACAGCAAGGTATTTTTACCTAAACCATTTATAAGTTTGAATGGAGGAGGTGAAACTGTGAAGGATACTATATTAGGAAGAGTAATTGTTTTCATTCCCTGTGTTCATTCCCTGGCACATTTTAGTAGATAAAGGAAATTATTTAACATATTTAATTAACATATATGAAAACTTTTACATTTATTTATTTTCTGTGTATATGTGTATAAATACATATATATATATATATGTATTTAAATACATATATATATATATGTGTATATAAATACATATATATATATATACAATATATATATGTGTATAAATACATATATATATATATATGGGAGAGGGGCTTCACATGTTGGAAGCAGGAATCAACCTTGGTGAGTCAAATCTTTCCTTCCATGATGTGGGAGTTTTAGGCTCTATCTAAGAGTGTCAGGCCTAGAGGTGATCACCTTAGTAATTGAGCTATTTTAGTGGTCATTAGTTAACATAATTGTAAGCTTTGTACAAGTGTGTGTTTTTAAATTTTATCTTGATTCCTAATAGCATTTCTCCCGTCTTTTCATTTTTTTTATTTAAAATATTCTTTTATTTGATGACATATTTTTACTCAAAATAATCTCTTTACATGAACACAGATTCTTATAGTTATTAGTAGTTTGTCTTCACCGGCATCATTTTATCATACTTGACTAAACATATCACTATGAATATCAAGCCAGAATTTACATGAATATTTATGTAAATATAAATATATTAAGCAATATATTTTAAGAATTATATGTTGTAATTTTCTACTATATAAAACAATGAATTTTTAAAAGAATGTTGCTTAAGGCAATAGAAATCTAAACCACACTTTTCCACACATACTCACATGAAATTGAGCAAATACTTCAGAGTTTGACATATTTTCTGAGCTCTGCAAGATATACTTCACCTTGCTCAGTAGTTTTTCTGTGCCAAAGCAATGACAATCTATCATTCTAACTGACCTTTATTTTTCTCTGCTGAAATGACTAAACTTGTCAGTATGTTTTACTTTCTCTATAAGAAAAAACACAGTATCTCAAATGGCTTGCCCACCTGTCTTGGTGGCAACAGAAACCATGTCAGATTCAGACTTTGTGTCTCACCATAAAGGCTTCCAAGCACCTTACCTACCAGTGTATCTGGTCTCTCTAGGTTTCTAGCTATGTAATTCTAGCTACACGAGTTCTTCAAATATGTATACAAAAATACTTAATACAAGAGCTTATATTCCACAAACTAGCAAAGGTAATATCAGGTTGGGTAACCTAATTATATATGTTAAGAAAATTTTATATTTGATATCAAATAACCAGGGCATGAACTACTCCAAATGGGCAAGTGATAAATGTTATGAAGTAACTTATTTTAATCGTGAAAACACATTGACCCTAACTTTTTAGACAACTAATATTAATATCAAAAGCAAGCAGTAGAAGAAACAGTGAAAGACTGTTTGTCACATTTGAGCAGATCTTCATTGTCAAATTCTTAAGCTAGTACCAACCTACAAAAACTAGAGGATTGAAAGTTCCCCACAAGAAGAAAATTGAGTGGTAGTTCAAGCCATACCTTTTGGAATTTAACTTTTCTTTTTGTAACTGTTAAAAATGTCCCTAAGAAAAAGGAAAGAAATATAGTGTGTGACTAACATGCTAATGTTTTACTCTTTAATTAGATGGACAGACAATAGTAAAAATATAAAAGTGCAAGAAGCTAAATATGGTATTCAGATTGGGCAGAAATGGAATTTGTCTCTAGTGATCTTAAAGGCAGACTGCCTCTGAAATACTCAAAAAATTTAAAGATATATCTAAAATGTTTAATTCTTTAAAGACAATTATGAAATAACTTTCCTTATTTTAAAGTGAAGTCCTAAGACTAATGTAAACAATATGTCAGATAAAATGCAATTTATAGAGTGCAGAATTACCTCCAAGAAAAGACTGAGAAGACTTAACTGAGATTCAAATAAAGAAAATGCCATGTTTTGGGAATGAGCAATGAGTGTGATGCTTAATAAAGACATTGTTGGCACACATATCTATCTAGTCACAACATGCTGAATGCTCACTCACAAAGGATTTAGATACCACTGATTAAAAAAGAGAAAGTTCTTGTCATTCAGAATTTTATAGTATGGGAATGTGTACTGTTCTTATAGAAGACCAGAGTTTGGTTCCTAATATCTAGTTGGGCAGCCAATTATAAGTGAAGCTCCAGGGATAGGATACCTCTGGCCACTATGGACACATGCAATTATGGTCATACACCAAATATATATATATATATATATATA
>NW_022196905.1:193237704-193240753 GCF_008632895.1 Mastomys coucha
TATATATATATATATATATACATACATGTATACATGTATGTATACATGTATGTATGTATATATATGAATATGCATATACAAATATGTGTGTGTATGTATTCATGTTTTTACACTATACTATGGTTTTCAGAACAGCTCACATATTTCAAAAGTATACAGCCAAAAGAAATGTAGACAATTAACTTGAGACGTGGCTTGGAAGAGAACAACAAAGAGTGAAACCAAATGCTTTAACTGACATTTGTAACAATTGTATCAAGTTTGAGATGAAGATATATATATATATATATATATATATATATATATGCATACATATATATTTATGTATATATAATCTTTTCTTAAAGACATACTAAAAATAATTCACAGTATAATGGAAAATATAGAAAACCTTAATCATTTATTTCCTAGGTTTTCTATCTCCAGGGTTGTCTCTCTTTTTGATTTCTTTTGTCAAGATTTTAAGCGCTACTAAATACAAAACAAACAAACAAATAAACAAAAATTTTATATATTTATGTTCATTTAAAAAAAATACTAGTACTGTATTTTTGTGTAAACACAAAAATCCCTTAAAGAACTACAGGAAAACACAACCAAACAGGTGAAGGAAATGAAAAAAACCATCCAGTATCTAAAAATGGAAAAAGAAACAATAAAGCAATCACAAAGAGAGACAACCCTGGAATTAGAAAACCTAGGAAAGAGATCAGGAGTCATAGATGCAAGCATCACCAACAGAATATAAGAGATGGAAGAGAGAATCTTAGGGGCAGAAGACACCATAGAAAACCTTGACACAACAGAAAATGCAAAAAGCAAAAATCTCCTAATACAAAACATCCAGGAAATGCAGGACACAATGAGAAGTTCAAACCTAAAGATAATAGCTATAGAAAAGAGTGAAGTCTCCCAATGTAATGGGCCACTAAATATCTTCAAAAATTATAGAAGAAAACTTCCCTAACCTAAAGAAAGAGATGCCCATGAACATACAAGAAGCCTACATAACTCCAAATAGATTGGACCAGAAAAAAATTATTCCTGCCACATAATAATCAAAACACCAAATGCACTAAACAAAGAAAGACTTTTAAATGCAGTGAGGGGAAAAGGTCAAGTAATGTATAAAGGCACACCTATCATAATTACACCAGACTTCTCACCAGAGACTATGAAAGCTAGAAGATCCTGGGCAGATGTCATATAGACCTTAAGAGAACACAAATGCCAGCCCAGGCTACTATACCCAGCAAAACTCTCAATTACCATAGATGGAAAAAACAAGATATTCCATGACAAAACAAAATTTACATAATATCTCTCCATAAATCCAGCCCTACAAAGGATAATAGATGGAAAAAAACATAACGAACAAAACTACACCCTTGAAGAAGCAAGAAAGTAATCTTTCAACAAACCCACACAAATCTAATTCCACCTCTTACAACAAAAACAACAGGAAGTAACAATTACTTTTTCTTAATATCTTAATATGAAAACAAATATTACTACCATATTCAAATTGATTGAAATCCAAAAATATGAGGAATTAGAAATCTGTTGACTGGCAACCAATGGTCTCTCTAATTTGGTAATTGGAGAAATAGGTCCAATATTATACAATCCATATACACTTTCTGCTTGTTTGTATGTGACATGTCTTTGCTGTGTACCACATAATGGTCTTGAAATCTTGCTTCTCCTATCTTAGCCTCTCTATTAGTAGTATTATTTATTTCATGTTTTTACACTATACTATGGTTTTCAGAACAGCTTATATATTTCAAAAGTATTTATTCAGCCAAAAGAAATGTAGACAATTAACTTGGGAGGTGGCTTGGAAGAGAACAACAAAGAGTGAGACCAAATTTTTTTTTTTTTTTTTTTTTTTTTTTAGAGTTTGATAGATTTTTTTTTTATTTTAGATATTTTCTTTATTTACATGCAAATTTCTCCATTCCCAGTTTCTCCTCCAAAAAAACAAAAAAACAAACAAAAACAAACCCCTGTTGCCTCCCCCCTCCCCATGCCTGCCACCCCGCCGTCTCCCACTTTCTGGCTCTGGCATTCCCCTACACTGGGGCACAGAACCTTCACAGGGCCGAGGTCCTCTCCTCCTATTGATGATCGATTTTGCATTGAGACCAAATGTTTTACTTGACGTTTGTAACTATTGTATCAAGTTTGAAGAAGAGAACTTTATAAGTTACTCCTTCACTGAGACAAATGATTTTCCAAATTATCACAACCAATGAACCAGATTCTTACCCTCACCTAATGTCTGTGCCCTCCTCCAGAACCATTGTTTGTTTAAACAGTTGGTGAATGACTTTATGGATAGACCAACTTAATACACACACCAATTCTTAAATGAATGTAGCCTGTTCTCTGTGGGCTGAGAATAAAGGCATTCGGTCAAGTCAAATAGCTTTGACCATAGCAGGAAGTCTGTGTCCAAAACTGGTGCCTACAATTCATTCATTGGCACAGCAGAACTGTCAACTCTCAGCTTAGCTATGATGGAGACAAAATCCTTTGATGATGTAAAGGTCATTGAAGTATAGCCATATTACAATGAACTCCAATGTTTAAAAAGTGTTCTTATTTTGGGTTTGTACCACAGTAAGAGCCAAAATTTTAAGCTCTACTAAAAACAAAACAAACAAACAAATAAACAAACAGAAATACTTTATCTATTTATCTTCATTTAAAAATACTAGTAGTGAGGTATTATTTTAAAATATTCAGTTAATATGTTCGGAGTTATTTAAAATTTATATTGAGAAAACTGTATGTATTTTCAGTATTGCTGTAGACAAGCATCTACATAAGACTCTTAAATTGATTGTTGTTTTATATCAAACAACTTTTATAATACTCATTTTTATTGTTATGATATTTTATATATATATTAAAGAATATGACAAAAAAGGTATTGTAGATATTGAAGGGGGTCTCTGGGAGGAGTGGAGGTAAATAAGGGAAACAAGAATGTAATTTAATTCTATTTACTTAAAATATGTTTTTAAATGTTAACAAATTCAGA
>NW_022196905.1:193240830-193242500 GCF_008632895.1 Mastomys coucha
TAGACCAGGCTGGCCTCGAACTCAGATATCTGCCTGCCTCTGCCTCCCAAGTGCTGGGATTAAAGGTGCCACTACCGCCCGGCTTGAAGTCATGAATCTTTTTTCATCATAATGCAATAAAACTTAAATCGATTAAAAAAAGAAAACCTTAAACATTTTTTTGATTTTTGTTCAATTTGTAGAATTTCTATTTTTTTCATGATCAAAAAAATATTTAAATATACTTGGTGATGTTATTTATCATGAGGACTATTCCAGACAAATGTAAAGTGAAATATTGACTGCAACATTTAATATATCAGCATAAGATCAAAACTGACAAATATGGATCAAGATACTGGTAGATAGGGACAAAGGCTCAGAAGTGATACATTAGCTTAGCTGTTGTAGAAAATACCATGCCAATTCAAAAAAAAATAAATAAAAACAGGAAAATCCTATTATTCAATAATTCATTCAATAAAATTCTATTATTTTGTGTATTTACATAAAAATGGCTTTAGCAAGTTGAAGTCTCACCTATTTATTAGAGCACTCTTCCTCATAGCTAAGTTATGGAATCAGCCTAGTGTTTAGTGGATGCACAGATGAGTCAAGCACAGGAAATAAACACTAAGGGATACTGTCCAGACATGGAAAAGAGTGGTAAGTTTTGTTTGTGGCAACATGATGGATCTAGATAACATTATGTTAGGTGGAATATTTCAAGAACAGAAAAACAAACAACACAGTGCTCTTCTTGACTGTCACAGGTAAATAACATAAGTCTTAAAAGACTTTGTGAAAGAGTGGCTACCAGAGACTGGGGAAGTGGTGGCTCATACTGGAAAGAGGATGTGTATAAGGACAAGGGTTAAGGGAGTGACATTCAGTATTCCACAGCATCATACAGCACCAACAGTCTCCAAAAATTACTATGAAATTCTCTAGGAAAGGGGATTTCGAATATTTCCAACACAAAGAAATAATAAATTTCTGATGTGACAGGTACACTAATTATGTTGATCTGATAATTACACGTTAAATGTGTCCTGAGATATCACATTGTACACTCTTAATATATGTACAATTTTATATGATTTTAAAATATTCTAAATATGTAAAAACCAGCTGATCAAAATCAAAAACTTAGATATAAAACTGACAAAATTAATTAACACATAGCACATTATAGAAGGTGAGTGCTTTGCAAATGACTTTGAAGGATTATAATGAGCTGTTTAAGAAGTTCTCTGTTTCATACTAATACTATATTACAAATGACTCTGAACAGATGAACTTTCAATTTTATGAACATCAAATTAAAATCAACTTACCTTAGCATTTTTTAAATAATTGAGCTTTTGTACATATGTCATCTTTTTATGTCAATAAAATCACAGCAAATTTAACTTTTTGAAATAATATTTCATTTTCATATAATATATAGTAGCTTCATTTATGAAAAAACTGTAAATATTAATATTTTGATAGATAGTACTGTAAATCTAGTGGTGGTTGAATTCATTATGAAATGTACAATGATGCTAGGTTTCTGAAACATTTATATTTTTATAATTATGATGAATGGTGTGATGCATTATATAAAAATATAAGTGTGTATTCTGGGCAGTGGTGGCGCACGCCTTTGATCCCAGCACTTGGGAGGCAGAGGCAGGTGGATTTCTGAG
>NW_022196905.1:193242510-193287954 GCF_008632895.1 Mastomys coucha
AAAAAAAAAAAAAAAGAAAAGAAAGAAAAAATAAGTGTGTGTGTATGAGAGATGATTGTGCATTTGTAATCTTTGATTTTTGTAATTATGTTTTTTAAGTAATATCCATATAAAATACAACTATAACCATTACTACTTAGATTAAGTATTGATACTTTCTTATCTTACACTGTAGCCCATGCTGGAGTTGACATTATGGAGATCATTTTACTTATGTCCCCCAGGAACTGAGAATACACATGTGAACCCCAACACCCAGCTTTGCTATGCGTTCTAGGAAACTATTTGTTCTAGCAACTATATCGGTTAAGACTCTGTTTAGCAATGGTATATATGCTGACTATGAAGTGATATGTGAACACTAAGAACAATAGTGGATGTATATTATAGAAGCATCTGTGAGACAGATTTAGAAAATAATAGTATAGGCTGTACTTAAAAATTTGAACAAAAGAAAATTACAAAATTTGTGATGTAAAAATTAAATTTTGAGTGGTACTGAATTTTTTTTATACTATTCAACCTGTAGGGTCTTTGATCAACTGGAACTGCCACACACTCCCAATTATTTAGGTACTTATTACTGTAGCAATTGACTAATTCCCTATATTATCCAAAACCATTCTGGATAGTATTATTTGTTATATATTTTTATCCATTAAATCATCTTCTTTTAAACAGAAAACGAATACATAGCATTCTGCCAGTTTTAAAGTTCTCTGTATTTCTCTAAATAATTCAGGAAAATGTTTTACTAATCCTAAAAAAATGTTTTATGGTACTTGTGCCAGATGATGGTTACTCTAATGAATTCATATTTTTAATGATGTATGTATTGACTCTATTTTGAAATAAGTGTTAAATAATTTGATATGTGATAAATAAGTGAAAAATGTATATGTATATTCAAATTCAAATATCAGGTCAATAAACTTGAAAGGTCTGTTCTGTGAATTAGTCCCTGTGAGGACAATTGCAACTCTCTTTCTGTGGCAAGATCCACACTGATGCCAACTTCACATACTTGGAGAGAAAGACACTGATGGGCTCATAATAGAATATTGTCTATATTATACAATTGGTATATAATAATAAATGATCTCAAAATAAAATAGTTTGCTTTCAGATCAATAGGACTTTCTGCTCCGCATGGGAAGCCAGAGATAAGTTTTGTATATGAGAAAGCATTTCCATTTTAATCTCCAGAATCCTAAGACCACGTAGGTTTGCTTTTATTTGGCTAAGAAAATAAAAAAATGCAAGATTGAACGTGAAATAAACGTATCTTTACACATAAAAACTAATTTCTTACCACAGTAAATGCAATTTTGCAGAAATAACCAGTAAGAAATTACATGAAAGATAGAAAACTGATCAGCTAAAGTAGCTAAAACAAGGAGGCTGAGTAGAAAAAAGTTACAGAACATATAGGAAATTGAACAATTTTCACACATAAATAATTATGCATGTTGGTCCTAGAAATTAAGAAAAGGAAAATTAACACGGAAAATTGGAGTAGTATATGTGTAAACTGGGATTTAGGGAGAGCAAAGTGAAACTGATGGCCGAGGTCAGGTAAGTTTTAGAATGACATAGATATCGATGTGCAAGCACAGTACAAGGAAAACAAAAATGTTCATCTCAAGCTGTTTCAGGCATGTCCCATCCCTATAGACTCAGTAAGTTCAAAAAAGTTCATAAACTAATTGTTCTCAACCTCACTTTCTCATAATCAGATTAGAGAGAATAGTTTTTTTTTTCCATTTTAGTATTGACTGTTGCTGATGCTTGCTTTTGCTCGGCAGTCTTCACATTTATTTCTACAAGGTCTGAGGAGAGTTGTTTCAGTGGTACCCTTTGCTAACGTTATGAATTGTTTTCCTTGGGAGAGGAGATCACAGGTCCTACAAACACAATGCCTCATTCCAGCTGCTACATCCCCTACAGTGAAGAACCTGTTTTATCTTCCAAATCAGCAGGATAAAAATGAATAGAACAAAGCACAGTGTATGAGCAGTATATATATTTGCTTTGGCAAAAGGCTATCTCTGAAAGATGTATCCTGAATCTCTTTGTCTTAACATTAGTGCCTTAATGTTCTGTACCAAAATAGAAAATGCAACTGGTAATAATACTTCATACAAAACATTGTACATATGAATGTCAATAAAAATAGTCACTAGCAAAAGTACACAAACAAAAGAGATTTCTTTTCTAGTTCATCAGTAGCATGATGTAAAGGCAATAGACATTTTTCCACAACTTTGTCCCACATGAACACATTGTCATTACCTGAGCAAAACAGAATCTTCCTATCTCTGTCTGATTTACTAGCATGTTGTCTATATTTTTAACTAACAGTCATGTGCATGGACATAACCATAACAAATATAAATATTTAGATCTGAAGCAAATTCTGATTTTGTTTCCTGAGATACTCAGAATTATTTTTCAATTAATTGAAACTTAATATATAAGTAATGAACTGACATTAGGTCATTTTTATTCATATATCTCATTGTATGTTTTTCTTATACAACACAGGAAGGACTCTTATATACAAATGTAAGGCATCAGGATAACCCCAAGGCATATGATTCATCATTTATACAGATGGGAATGTTAGATAATCTCCAATCTTGACTCTCACACAAGAAGTCGTGAAGGCAAAAGGAGTGTACTGTTAACAATTTTAGTACTGAATGAATATTTTATATCCAGATTCAGTCAAGGTAAATGGTTTATGTCTCCTATACATTAAGCACCCTCTTGTGTGGTGAGAAATAAGCCATAAGTGAAGAGAACTCACCCAATGAGACTCAGAGTTTTGCCAAACTGGTTCCTCTGAAAAGTGGATTGTCTTGCTTTCAATTATTGGTACTGTTATAAAATACATTAACCAACAGACCTTAAGAGAAAAAAGATTTATTTGGCTCATAATTCCAGGTTAATAGAGAAAATTAAAATCATGGACTTGAATACACATCACATGTAAGACATGTAAAAAAGAATGAATGAATGCATGCATAATTTTACTTAGTTTATTTTGTCACATGCAGTTCAAAATCTCCTGGCCAGGGAATGGGACAATCAACACAATTTGTACCATAATAAATGACAATTCTTCCTAACATAAATACGAGGAAACACACTGTCATGTCCATTGGACAATCTTGCCCAGACCAGTTGGTAATTAAAACTAATCTGCATATACTCTTTGATGAATAGTAGCACATTATACAATTTATGCCTTACTCCAAAACTCAGGAAGAGGAGCCCAGAGTCAGCTATCAAATGGGAGGAGTTGCTAACAAATGTCAGAAATAACAATTTTTCTATCTGTGAAGCATAAAAAGGCATTTGAGATTGTTATCAGTCAGGTACAAACTTTTTGTAAATTCTACTACTTCATCAGTAGTATTTGTCATTCCAACAAGAGAAGATGGTAGAAAATCAGGAAAATGAAAACATAGCTTGACATGTCTGTTCCCATGCAACAAAATCCCTACATGAAGGCAGGCTTACATTTATATGGACATTTAAATTCACTCCATAGTTATGAGTACTACATAGTCTAAGAATGGTCCCATTTGTTGACTGTGTACTCTGTTTGTTATATGCTGTATAGAATAAGCATAGAACTTCTCAACACTCACCAAATAGTGATGTGACTGAGTCCAATTTTCTTCTGGAGGATAAAGATATTTTCCCTCACTGAAAAATGTTGAAGAGAGAAAGAAATGGGCAAAATAGGAGACAAATTAATGAGTACCAGCTAATGTCTCTACAATTCCTAGGTGCTCTTTGCATGATGGAATCATTGTTTTATCCTTTAGAGTTAGATAAAATGTAATTCAAACTTTGGATCAATAGATTTACTCTATAAAGACATTAAAATAGGGAGGCAAACACTTATAGAAGTTTGTTTTTGTTTTGTTTTGTGTTTTTTGTCTATTCTCAGTATCACCATCTGGCAGCTATCCTGTGACAATTACTGTAGAAATGAGTGGCTCTTATCCCAACAGTCATTGACACACACAATAGATATTTAGAAGAAAGAGAATTTCCAATCATAGGCAACACAGATGTCAGAAATGTAAAATGGATGGACAGAGCTTACTTCTTTATTCATCTAAATTTCACAAGGCAAACAACAGATTTGGATCATGCAGCTTCTGCATTCAGCCTTTAGTGTGAAGTGTAGGATCTTCACCTTCAGAACACTACTTCTTGGGGCTGAATAACATTTTACCACATCCTGCATATTGTAAGAGGAGAGCAGTACTGGCCTCAACAATTTCTCATTTCACACACTCAATGTAATAACTGGAAGTGTCAGCAGATGCTGCCAAGTCTCCCCCCACCCCCAAACAACTTGCATTACCTATTTCACACATTCCATGAGAATCACCAATCTAAAGCAGTCTCAGATTACATCAAATTTTTGGTTCTTTAATTTTGATTTGACAGCTTTTTAAAAAAAAAACCTTGATAATTAGGGACAAAAATCACAACTCTTAGTAAATGATATCTGAATAAGCTGATATATTAGTAAAAGAAAATTGGAAATTAGACTGCACCCAGAACTCTTTACAGATACAAGTTTTTAAGGATGAGTGTGAACACATGTACATACTCAATGAGTTTAGACCATTAGTTTTTACAGTTCTTTGCATGCTAGCTGCATGTGTATAAAGCTATACAAAATTTAAACATGAACTTATACAAAGTGCTATGATGTTTACAAGATACAAATCACTTCTATGAAGTCAAATGTCACTAAAAATATAACAAAACTAATTCTCAACACTATGACTTTAATATATTGTAAAGAACAGGAGAATGTTTTAATCACAGTACAGAATTAACGTGGTGAAGTGAAAATCACCTGTTCTACGAACAAAAATATGAACTAACTAGTACCCTCAGAGCTCCCAGGGACTAAAACTCCAACCAAAGAATGCACATGGAGGCACTCATGGCTCCAGCAGCATGTGTATAGCAGAGGATGGCCAAGTGGGTCATCAATGGGAGGAGAGGACCTTGGCCCTGTGAAGATTCTATGCCACAGTATGGGGGAATACCAGGGCCAGGAAGTGAGAGAGGGTGGGGTGGTGAGCAGGGGGAGGGGGAGGGAACAGGGGATTGCTTTAATTTAGGTTTTTTTATTTTATTTTTTCTTATTTCCTGTATTTTTCTTTTTTCTTTTGGAGGAGAACCTGAGAAAGGAGATATTGTAAATAAAGAAAACATCTAATAAAAAAAATTTTAAAAAGGGGTTACAATGAAGGACACAGTTTCTCCAGCTAAGATGTGTTTTGTTCTCTTTTTAAGCATACATAAAAAAATGATCATTTTGTCATATTCTAAAAATATTTTTAGCAAAGGTAATATAGATTCAGGTAATGTCACTAAAAGTGAACATATTTGAAATTGATAGATAAGCACAAAATTAATTAATACAATCTTCTGATAATATTAGTGGTATACATATTTGTGATATTATCAAAATAGTAAATATTTATAAGTTACTATGTGAATTTTGTTGATTCCTTAATCCACATTAAAAATCACCAAGAAACTTCATCTAATTAAGATCTTCTTTTTGCTAGGGGTGAAGAGAAAATGATTGATTTTACTTACAGTTTTTTTTTCCACAGTGGGCCATTGAAGAAAGTCATAAGAGAATCTCAATGCAGAAAAGTCAGTAGTTGAAGCAGAGTCCATGGAGAAATGCACCTTACTTCGTTGCTGTTCCTGGGTTGCACAGTTTGCTTTCCTATGCCATCTAGGACTGAGTTGGCACTACTCAAAATGTACTGGACACTTCCACGTCAATCATTAATAAAGATATACCACATAGATTTGCTTCCAGGCAAACATTGTAGAGCCATTTTCTCAATTAGTACACCCTCCTTCCAATTAATTTTTTCTTAAGAATTCTTTATCTTTATATAATAGGAATGAAACTTCTATAAGTTATCATTAAAAGTAGTTGTGCATATAAATTGTATGGGTCTATTGTACACTTCAATGATGCTGATACACTTTTATCCTAAAGATAGACACTATCAGATTTTAATAGCTTATTTTTCACAAAGAAAAAAAAAGTTCAAATTAGTTCATTAGATGTTCTTTTCTTATCTTTTATAACTTTTTATTGTACATTTTCTTTATTTACATTTCAAACATTTTCCCCTTTCCAGATCTTCCCTTCAGAAACCTCTTATCAATTCTCTCCTCCCCTTGGGTCTATGAGGGTGCATCCCCCAGGCACTCACGGGCCATTGAACACCCTCAGGCCCAAGGGTCTCTCCTCCCAGGGATGTCCAACAAAGCCATCCTCTGACACATATGTGGCCATCACCATGGGTCCCGCCATGTGTATTCTTTGGTTGTTGGTCCAGTCCCTGGGAGCTCTGCGGGGTTGGCTGTCTCCTGTGAGGCTCGGTCAGAGCCTGACATTCAGAGGCAGAAGCATGCAACCAACCATTGGACTGAGCTTGGCGGTCCCTGATGGAGTAGTTGGAGAAGGGAGCTGAGGGTTTTGCACTCCCATGGAGGGAACAACAATGTCATTAGATGTTTTTTTGAGGATCCTTTTATAGTAGATTCAATATTCCAAAGAGAATGAAATGACATGATAGTGCATAGTTTGTAGTATCAATAACTTGGAATTCTAAAAGATGAGAGACCTTAGAAGGCAGGAGGTAGAGACCAGCTTTGGCAACACTAGAGAAATCCATCTCAAAATGAATTAATAGAAATTAAACTGAGGCTCCATCTTAAAATTAATGAACAAATAACCTCCATCTAAACATGAATGTAACTTAAAAGGGTATTTTATTCTCCAATTTCTATTATTTCAAGTGAGACGGCTTGTACCTTTTCTGTGACTATCACAAGTTGGCTTAATGCAATGCCATATACTCCTTTATTCTAATTTTTGTGAAGATGGTGAATGAAAGTTTGAGGTTGTATTCTGTATATGGTTAATACTCTCTTCTCAAAATATATTGTGTATGAATAGAAGTCAATGTATGAGTTGTAATGCAACATCCTTGAAAAAACTATTTCTGTGAGCAATTTACCACCAAAATGTCTCCTAAAGTGACATTGCATATAGTCATCCAACTTGATATCCCCAACATTGACTTCTCTGTGTAAGAAAATGACACAATTAAATTGACCCTGGTAAAACTCTATGAATATTCACTTAAAATCATGACTAAAAACCCTCAAGAATAGCTTTTGACTTTTATAAATAAATTTCCATTGTCCTTGTGCTAATTACTATGTTTGAATGGAGAGGGAAAATCTTCATGTTAAAAATGAAATATAATGACAAAATAGTAGAGGAGTTAGTATGGGATACTGTCCTGGTTTATGTCTCCATTCCAGTGATAAAACAGTGACCTAAATTGATGCAGGAAGGTTTAATTCATCTTATATCTTACAGTCCATCATCCAGAGAAACCATGGCAAGGTCATGGCAGAGATCACAGAGGAATGTTTGTTACTGCTTGCCTTATGGATTCTCAGTTTGCAATGTTATATAAATGAAAACTTCCTTCCCAGGCATGGAATGGCCTACAATGGGCTGGGGTCCTCCTACATCAATAATTAATCAAGAAAATGTCCCACAGAAATGGCCACTGATCAGTTATCAAAGTGACTCCAATTTGTATCACATTTATAAACATTAAGTGGCACAGTTTACCACTTGTCAACTTGGCATACAAGTACACTATTATTGTGGACAGAAAAAGTGGTCCAGTGATTGAGAGTAGTAGTATGCCAGATTGAAACCATCTCTAGCTCTAGTTCTAGGGAATTGATTACCATTTTCAGATCTCCAAAAGCAAAAGGAATGCACTTGGTACACATAAATATAATCAGGCAGAACATCCATTCACATACTATTAAATAAATATTAAATCATAAGCTTCTTTTTCTTGTTAGTATTCAAAAATCTCATGCTAATATCACAACATAAAACAGTATAAGTTAAAAGTCCATAAACATTATTAAAAATTAAACTTTTTTCATTTATGTTTTTTATTGGTTATTTTAATTACTTACATTTCAAATGTTGCCCCATTTCTGGATTCTCCTCCTCAAATACCCTATCCCATTCCTGTTCCAGCTTCTATGAGGGTACTCTCCCATCTACCCACCCATTCTTGCCTCACTGCCCTAGCATCCCTCTATGCTGGGGAATTGAGCCTTCACAGGACCAATGGCCCCCTCCCATTGGTGCCACATAAGGCCACCCTCTGCTATATAAGCAACTGGAGTCATGAGTTCCCCCCATGTATACTCTTTGGTTGGTGGTTTAGTCCCTGGGAGCTCTGGAAGTACTGGTGAGTCCATATTGTTGTGAGCCTCCACTTCTGTATTAGTCAGGCATTGTCAGTGCCTCTCAGGAGACAGTTATATCAGGCTCCTGTCAGCCAACACTTGCTGGCATCCACAATAGTGTCTGGATTTGATGACTGAATATGGGAAGGATCCCCAGGTGGAGCAGTCTCTGGGGTGCCCTTCCTTCAGTCTCTGCTCCATAGTCTCTGCAACTCCTTCCATGTGTATTTTGTTCCCCATTTTAAGAAGGAACAAAATATCCACACTTTGATCTTCCTTCTTCTTGAGTTTCTTGTGGTTTGTAGATTGTATTTTGGGTATTCCAAGCTTCTGGGCTAATATCCACTTATCAGTGAGTGCATGCCATGTGTGTTCTTTTGTGATTGGGTTATCTCAATCAGGACAATATCCTCAAGCTCTGGCAGAGTCTCTCAGAAGACAGCTAAGCCAGGCTCCTGTCAGCAAAAGCTTCTTGGCATCAGTAATAGTGTCTGGGTTCTGTGTCAGCAGATGAGATTGATCCCTAGATGGGGCAGTCTTTGGATGGCTTTCCCTTCAGTCTGCTTTACTCTTTGTCTCAGATTTCCTTTAGACAGGAGCAATTCTGGTTAATATTTTTGAGATGGGTGGATGGCCTCTTCCCTCAACCAGGGTCCTTTCCTAAGCCCAGGATATGGTCTCTACAGGTTCTATCTCTCCTTATTTTGGCTAATGTCATCCACATTGGGTCTGGGAACCTTCTGCTTCCCTAGCATCTGGAACTTTCTAGTGGATATCCCCAGTTCTCCATTCTCCATTGCTTCATTCCTCTGTCCAGTTCAATTTCCTGGCCCTGTGTACTTCTCCCGTGTCTCCTCGTAATCCTAATCCTGCTCCCTTTTGCCTTCCCCCTCCTCTCTCCCTCCCATGTCCCTCCTTCCCTCTACCTCCAGTGATTATTTTGTTCTCCCTTCTAATTCGGACTGAAGCATCTACACTTTGGTCTTCCTTCTTGAGCTTCATATGGTCTGTGAGTAGTATTGTGGGTATTTGGAGTTTTTTTTGGCTAATAGTGAGTACATACTATGTATGTTCTTTCATGAGTGGGTACCTCACTTAAGATGATATTTTCTAGGTTAGTCCATTTGTCTACAAATTTCATGAAGACATTGTTTTTAATATCTGAGTAGTATGCCAATCTATAAATGTATACTTAAGTGACCCTAAAATTTTTACCAAAGATCTCCTAGAGCAGATAAATAACTTCAGCAAAGTGGATCAATTTACGATTAACTCAAATCAGTAGTCTTCCTCTGCTCAAAGAATAAACAGGCTGAAAAAGAAACTAGGGAAACAACATCCTTTGCAATAGTCACAAATAATATAAAATATATTGGTGTGACTCTAAATAAGCAATGAATAGAAAGAGTAATTCTCTAATTCATCTGGAATAACAAAAAACCCAGGATAGCAAAAATCATTCTCAACAATAAGAGAACTTCTGGAGTAGTGAGCATCCCTGACCTCAAGCTGCATTAAAGAGCAATAGTGATGAAAACAGTATGATATTGGTATAGTGAGAGACAGGTGGATCAATGGAATAGAATTGAAGACTCAGAAATAAACCCACACACCTATGGTCACCTAATCTTTGACCAAAAAAAAAACTTTAAAAGACCGATGTCTCTGTAAAAATTTAGGTCACTTAAATGTTGATCCTTGTAAAATATTTAAGAATTTAAATACTTTACTAGTGCTCCTCCACTGAGCTATAGCTCAGAAGTGATAGAGTCCACTGGAAGAGCATGTCCCCATTAATGAATGAAGCAAGACTCACATAAGCTCATAGAAAGTCAACCAGCAAGTATGGGGCTACATGGGTCTGGGCCACACCCTTGGCTTCTATAATAGGACTCTAGCTCAGTGGTTTTGTTGAGCTGCTAATAGTGGGAGTGGGTCTGACTCTTACTTTTTTTTTGCCTGCTCTTGAGACTATTTTTCCTCTATTGAGTTGCCTTGTCAAGCCTCAGTATGAGGGCTTTGGCTTGTCTGATTGACTATTGTCTCTTGAAAGTCTGCTCTTTTCTGAAGGAAAATGAAAAGTAAATGAATCTGGACAAGACAGGAGTTTGAGGAGTAGTAGTGGTAGAGGGAAGAGACTCTGTAGACCAGGTGCATTGTTTGAGAGAATAATATGTTTTCATTAAAATTAACTAATTAACTAAATGAATGAATAAACAATGACAATTAAAACCTTCTTATTACCAGTGGCAAGAAATAGTAAAAAATAACACTTAAGCAAAGCTAAAGTCTAGCAGTATATCCAGAGTTGTATAGTTCAATGTCTGATATCTATCTGGTATTCATGACCCTTTGAGTTCCAAAGAACTGAGGCTAAACTACTTCTCTTGCTCTGCCATCTGCAACACATGACACTTGTTCCAAAAACTCAGCTCCACCTCACACAACACCAAACAGATCTTTAGTTTACCAGAATTTCCTCTGCAACTGAGTCTGCACATTCACCATCAACCCTTAGCCTCATATCAGGGAATCCGACCCTCCCTCACAGTCGCAAAGAAAGTTTCTACTTCCCTCCCTGACTCCTTCTATCCTGGGGTGTTTGGGGAAGCTGGGATGTACCTTCACTGGCCTCTTATAGTACGAAGTTCCATGATCATTTCAACCCTGCTGCTTTTGTGCCTCCAAAACCAATACCACATGGGATACATTTACACATCATCAGTCTTGGCTGCCAGACTGAGAAGCATCCTATGGACCTGTCTGTATTAAAGCTTCAGTTTTCTGACCCTGAGGAATAGTTCTTAGAAGATCCTAGCTGATGAACAGCTATTACCAGGTAAGCAAATATTTCATTTTCACAGATTTCTAATGCAAATACGTTGTGAACAACCCTGGTAGAGATTTTGCTTCTCTCTGAAATTTTACAAGCCCAGAATCCATTATCTTCATTCTTTCAAAATTCTTATCTTCCATGCTCTCACATAATAGCCCATTATGCAATGAGTGCTCAACAGTCTTTCTAATCAAATTCTGCAATTGCTTCAACAATCCACCTCACATACAAAATGATCTGTTCCATCCCAGCAATACCCAACATCCCTGGCACCAGCTTTTGTCTTAGTGTACTTCCCTGTTGCTGTGATAACACTGACCAAAACTGGCTTGAGTGGATATGTTTCATATTGAATTTTAAAGTCCATCATCCCAGGAGGCCAGATCAGTATCTCAAGGCAGGAACCTACATGTAAGAGCAAAAACAGAGGCTCTGCCCTACATTCTCTCTGGATTCCTGCTTACTGGCTTGCTTTACATTGACCTGACCTTCTTGTATGACACAGAACCATATTCCCAGGCACAGCACCCTCATGATGAGCCAAGTCTTCCCACAATGACAGTTATAAATATACATCATTGACAGACCCACAGGACAATCTGATGCAAGCAATTACTCAACTGTACTTCAATCTTTGCATATATGCTTAAGTTCCTGCCAAACTGGTAAAAAATGAGCCCAGAATCCAAATCTTCCAGGGTTAATAATTGTACAATAAACTCTTTCCACCTAACTATCTTTTTCTTTTCTTTTAGCTGCTGGTAGCATCAACAGTTCCTGAAAACCTTACCTCAACATCCTACATTGAAAGCCATTAAATGACCATGAAACATATAATTATTTAAAATGGACAAAAATTTAGATACATTTTAAGTATTGTGTCAGCATAGTTCAATATACCATAGATCACTGTGTGTAGCAATGGAGAAGTCATTTACTACATAATACAGAAAACACAGTGGTAAATAGTGAGGTGAAAGAAAGAATAGTTCTATGGAACACTGTCACCACACTGTAACAAAGGGATATTACAGTAAACTGAACTTACTCTCATTAAGCTGATACAAAATCATGTCACCAGACAAAGGCATTGTTACAGTAAAAAAAACTCAGGCTTAAATTAGACAATCACCATTCACTCCTGTGACAAGGCTTAAAGCTTATTTAATAAATTCCCAATGAAATATTTATAAATGGATACAAATTCTAATTAACCAAGAGACATTTTACAAAGGAAAACTAATAACAAATCTTCTCACTCACACATTTTCCTTTCACTGCTTAAAAAGCAATCATATGGAGCACATTTCTATTTGGGTAAAATATAATAGATGTTTGGTAATACTATAACTGACATAATCTAATGAGGAAAATGAGCCATGGCTTTCTCCTTTTACTAGAATAATTTATAAGATTACTTTAGGCTTTCTCATGTCAGATTTAAAAACACTTAATGCCAGACTTTAAGACACACTGTAGTAGAAATAAAATGAAGAGGGGTTAGAAACATAGTCGGTAACATACTATATAGCTTTTCATTACAAAACCACCAGTTAACTATGATCAATTCATACAAATAATTAATATAATAAGATAATTACAATTGTATAATAGAATAACAAATATTATAATAGTATAACATAATAAATACATATACTAGTATAAAATAAGTATAACAATATAATTATTGTAGTGCTTATCAGAATGGAATAAACTAAATTTAAATCAGAAAACATTTAACTATAGAGGAAAAATACTGTGGTCCATAGAGTTGTTTTCATATAGTTAAACTCAAATGGAATTGGAGAAGAGCAGATCCTATCCTCCCATTAGTGGGAAGTCTGTATTAGTTTTCCTGGTATGTTGACCTCACCTGTCACTGGGAATCTGGGACATGTTTTTATATTTTCGCTACTAGTGGCCCAGCCTTGTTATAAGTGACTCCATATGTTCATGTGCTGCTTTGCAACTTAAACACTCACTGCCTACTTATGATAAGTCATGTACCTTTGTCATGAAACTTCTGGCGTCTTCTTGACTTTGTATCATGTTTCTCTGCCTGTCCTGTCAGTGAAGCTCACAAAACATCTTGATTTAAAGAAGATATTTTACTCTCTGATGTTCTTATAAAGAGTGACATGTGATGCTGAAGTTGGGTTGCCTGAGATGGCCCTTCTTAGGAGAGATCTTAATAAGCAATCTGAAAGAAAGGAAGAGAGTTGTTACAGTGTTTCTTATACCTCTATGATAAACACCAGGACCAAGAGCAACTTGCAGGAGGAAGGGTTTATTTTATATTTTTGATTACCGTCCATGATGAAGGGAGGGAATTCTGAACTCAAGACAGGAACCTAGAAGCAGGAGTTGAAGCAAAAGCCTTGGAGGAGAATGCTTCCTGGATTGCTCATTAAGTGTATGTTCTTATACCTGGCAGGGCAACCTGCCCAGGGATGGTACCACCCATTATGGACTAGACCTTCACACTTCTACCTGTAGTAAAGAAAATGCCACACTGACTTGGAATCCATGTGATGGATGAATTTTCTTAATTAAGATTCTTTCTTCCCAGGTGACCTAACTTGTGTCAAGTTGGTAAAAACAAAAACAATTTTAAAAAGCCACAACAAACAGATTCTCAAGAATCAAAGAAATATAAGTCTAGAAAGATCCATACGAATATCTACAGACCTTACAGCCTGGGGCTCTATTCATGAATTATAGAATGCCAAGATGACAGCATGACATCAGCAGAGTAAAAAGTCAAAGAAGATACCAAGGGCTTATAGAGGAAGAACAGGAAAACATTGAAGTAGCAAATCTGACAATGATAAAAGGTATTGTGAATAGCTTTTGTGCTATTCTTTGTGGGAGGAATCCCCCCCATGTGAACGAATGATGTTTCTGTGAAAGTGTAACTCCTAAAATCCTTATTTTTAGAACACTGAGACAGATGACAATTTATTATGCCAGGATAATCAAATTAGATATATCAAAGTGAACTACTTGTTCATTGTTATTGGTAGCCATTATTATTAATATTGTTACTACTATTTTTAATACTAGAAGAGTATGTTCCTAAGGGGAGGAGAGAATTACAGCACTTACACAGCCCAATGCTACACATACAGGAACAATGTCACACTGTCTTTCTGTAAGGGAATTTCTGGGTACTGGGTAGAGTAAGTGCAATGGAGGAGGCAAGCTTAAATCTGAATGTCACTGTGAGGTATTCAGTGTGCTATGGAAGGAGGCTGGTGGCTTGAGCTACTGAGGAAGCTAATACCATGTGTTAGAGCAAGATTTAGGATTGGGGAGGGGTTACATCATTTGATCCAAGTAAACTAATAATAATATGAAATGAAAACACATGAGAAACTTAGATGTTTCTGGATAAATAATGTATCTATTTTCTTTTACTTTCTTCTTTGTTTTTTCCATTATTCCTTGGTTTTCAACTCAAGATGATCTTCAAAATCCCATAGCAGTAGTCACAAGTCAGATTTCTAACTACTCCAGTTCTATAAAATCATATCTCTTGGAAAGGTCATCAGAAAATCATGGTTTCAGATACTCAGCTGTGTCTGCAAGCTATTTCCAAAAGCATAAAGCACTATGAACAATGCATGTGAATCTAGGTAGAGCTGTAAAGCCAAAGAATAATGAGTCACTGTGTTTAGGATCCATGCAGAGAATATGTATGTCAGGGAATATTTCACAAAAGGAAAATGTAAATAGTCCTGAAGCATAAACTGTAATTCTTCAATGAAAAAAAAATAGATTTGTAGGATCACAAATGTAGATCTCACACAAATAATATAAAAAGAATAACATTATGCTCTCAAAAGGTCCATCTTCTCATTTTCTCAACTCAAAGAAAAGAAAAAATGTTAGTAAAAGCAGATTTTTTTTGTAGGGGCAGATATTTCAAGCTTAAAACTGCAAGCTCCAGTCATCTCTGCAATATACAAAATGTATAAATTTGCATGTTATAAAAGAATATAATGATGGTTATTTAGGCATGAGATTTGAGGTCAACTAAAAGGTTTGTTGTTGTTTTTCTTTTTAGCAGAAAAGATTTTGAAGTAAAAAAGAAGGAACAGTGCACATGTAAAATATCTGAGAATAAATGACAGTGTCCACCATGCATAATAAATCTTGCAGCACTATGCATCTTTTTTACACCGAAAGCTGTGGTGAGAAGCAAGGAAAAGTACTGAGGGTTGAGCCATGTTTGAACATTTGTTAGGTTTGCAAGTGACAGCTATTTAAACTGAAAATAGTCAACATTTTAATTTTATATTAAAATAAGTAATATATTTTCATAAACACAAGTTTAGAATTGAACCTTTTCTTAGATCTTTAAGTAAAATCTTGATATTCAGGGCATGGTTTAGAGAAATGTTGTATTTGTAAAATCTCTTGTCAAAATAACAAGTTTATCTTTTTCTATAATAGAAAAGAAATGCATCAGTGTTGTTATAAACTCAATGCTGCCATTCAAATTTATTTTTAATAACAAAAATATTTTAAAATGACACTTTTGAAACAGGCAATATATTGTCTTGAAGTGATTATATATTGTACCTATCACAAAATGATAACTTCAGTTTTTCAACAGATTTCTGTGTCTTTTCTTTTGTTTGTTTTGTTTTTTAACATTGAGTTTTGATGCATCATTTTCATAACTTAGACAAGTATATTAAATAAAAACATGACTTAAAAACTCAATATTTACATTTGTGTCCCTCAAGGTATCTATTTAGGATGCTTAAAAGTCAGCAGAGCCAAAGTTAGCTTTTCTTAAGTAAAAAAAATGTCATTGATTATTAACATCTTATGTCTGCCAGAGGCAGGCTATTCAGCTGTCCTCATTGCCTAATGCATAGCTGAAATTACATGTGAATATCTTTTCACATGTAATTTCTTGGTTCTTCCTGAACAAAGAAAATTCGATTGATTGCAGTCATTTGCCTGAGCCACACAAAAGAATAATATGAACAGAAATTTCCTATGTATCAATTTTGGTTTCTATGTACAATGCTAAGAGAAGT
Organism: Mastomys coucha; assembly: GCF_008632895.1. Taxonomy (NCBI): domain Eukaryota; kingdom Metazoa; phylum Chordata; class Mammalia; order Rodentia; family Muridae; genus Mastomys; species Mastomys coucha. Next base: position 193,258,759 of record NW_022196905.1, read on the forward strand.
AAACTAAAATGGGAAGCGCCACACTGAGTCCAAGTGCCCACACCACCTGTGGATTCAGATCCACACTTCATCTTTCATTTTGATGTGCATTCCTTTGAAACCCAGAAAGATATATATTCATAATTTCCAAAAGCGTTGTTTCAGGAGTAAGAAGAATCCAAATATTGTTCGGTAAAGATAAAAAATGTACAATGTCCATGGTATTTGTCTGTGAATTGATGATCTAGTAAACAAAATACAGAAACATCAATCCTATAAAACTTCTAATATTACTGTTTAGAGACTATTTAAACTTTAACACAAATCTTTTTTTATTTTTCTCACAGGAGTTTAAAGCATTTCATTCCATTATATTGTATTTCTTTTTGTTTCCCTATTTTCCTGCATTTTGCTCAATGAAATTCATTCTTTGGTAAAATGTATAGCAAAGAAAGAATAAAAAAACATAATTACAAGGCAAAACAAACTGGAGAAAAATGGAAAATCAATTCTTTGAGTAGATTTATTTTAATGTAAATGAAGCTTAAGTCCATATCAACAAAAGATTTTCTAAAAATTAGAAATAGATTGATTTTGTTTTCTTGTTGATGAGTTCTGCCAGATAAGCTGCAGAGCAAATAATAACAAATAGACAATAAGAAAAATAAACAGGAGTGCCATAAGTTTTGTCCTGGTATTTTTTTCTTTTTACTGTTGTAGAATCATTCTATTTGAATTACTCATGGGCACATTACTGGCAGCCTGTAAACAGAAGGACATTTAACTTTCTAAGTTATTTTTTAAAACAGACAAAGGGGTGACTTGGTGACAATTTCATTTTATAAATGATCAGACATCAGTAACAAATTTAAAGACTGTGTTGTTGTAAGATGTTGAAGATTTTTAAACAATTATGTAGTAGATTTGCATATGGTTCATTGGGACCATGTCTTTTCTTTTCACTCTTGCTCATAAAGTCAGTAAGAAATACAAAGAATGAAGTGTTGGAAGTTGACAGGGCAATGATGTGTCTACATCCTAACTGCATTACATAATCATTTTGTTTCCAAATGCCATGATGTTTTGAATTTCTGTGCTACAGAAAAGTATGAACACCATTTGACTCTAGCTGGATCCTTCTGAATATGTGACAAAATGGCTATTTTATTCTAGAATAAAAGAGGTGATCAATACCATAAATGGAATAATAAATCATTATGTTGAGTTTATCATGATTGCATTTCTATGATTTTTTTTTAACCCAGCTAGTACTTTCTGCAAAGTAGGGAATATTTTTCTGATACAAATAAAGATTTGAAATAATTACATTTTTTTTGTAAACTATCATTGCATGTTAGAAGATTTTATCTAAAGCTCACTAATTAATTACACCTAGGAGGCAGATTGGTATAGGATGAAAAGAATTGACAATTATCTATTTAAGGTTGTACAGGAAGTCATTCAAGTAAACTCTAAATACTTAAATTAATTTCATATCCAGTTGTGTTATATGCATTTAAAAAGTAAAGTGAATATTAAACAATTTCTGCATGTTAATATATAATGCCCTATTATTAAAATAATTGGAACAAATAAATTATCATATCCCCATATCCTTCCCTTTTGGTTATACAATACATAGGAGAGCTCTGGAAGGTGATTTCTTCTTCTCTTAGAAGCCATTAACAACAAGTAGCCATGTAGGACCTTGCTGTAAACCCCCTTCCCCATTGCCATGGCTATTATGTTTGATGAATTCTCAAATTTCACTTTTAACTACACTAGTCAGGATTCCACTGTGTAAACACATTCTCTCAATATTCTCATATTTCACACTCTCACAGAAAATCTCATTACACTCAGAGTGATCCATGGTTTTTCCAACTCAAAGTTCTAAACTTTTCCACAGTCTTCCTTCAGAACAACATAGTCAAGTCTATACATACACACACAAAAAAAAATACTGTTGGTTTCAATGCTGTTCTTAATTTTATTACTATTGTTTTGATGAGCATTGTACCCAAAAATCAGCTCAAGGAGGACAAGAAGCAGGACATACAAGGTTTGTAACAAAGGTATTGTTTAGATGCAGTACTTTGCCTGAAGAGCTAGACAATCTAAAATTGTCACATGTAAAGTTCAGAGATGGACTGTGAGAGAAATATACCCTCCTACTTGGCATGGAAATGCATGCCTATAATTCCAGTGTTCCGGAATAGAGCCAAATGGTTCTCTGAGTCTCAGGCTGTCCTTGTCTACAGCATGAGTTTAAGTCCACCCAAGGCTATAAATGAAGAAAATGGTTCAAAAAAACATTTTCAAAAAAGTACTGTATTATTCTAACATTACCTCTATAACTCTTCTCATATGTAGAATTCCTAATTCTCACTTTGAGCTAGTCAAACTGCATTATAGAATACCTAAAACTTACATTGAGCTACTCATATTATTGAATAGTTGCACTCATTTGTAAAAAGTTACAATTCTAAAGTCACTTATTTCATATTTTAGTTCTGGGCTCCATATCAGGCACAACAGTTATATAACACTTGGAGACCTAGAAGGTTTTTTCTGATACAGTAGGGAACATAAGCAAATCATGTGTAATAGCAACTACTCTTGGTGTCTTATAAAATATTTATGAGCAAACTATAACAGACTACCATTGATTTCATCTTTCTTAATACATAAGGTGTACATTGACCATAGTAGTATAAATTCATTGTATTTTACATTTCAAAGGATCTGTTAGTGACATTATGATACATAATTCAGTTTGCCAAATATTCAATGGATGATAGTTGAAGCCAGAAAACAAACTAAAGTGGTTTGTTTTCACTTTGGCTAGGCAATGGTTCCATTTTAGATTCTTGAAGGAATTTATAATAAAGAATAGATAGTGTAAGTGAAAATACTGTATCATTGCAAACATGTCCAAATAGTGCTGAAGAATAACTCTTACCGTAACATTAACTCATCATCTATAACACATTATCACTAATAACCTTGGGAATATTAAGCTAAAACTTTCCAAAGTGAACACTAAATGCACACACACAATACTCATACTCTGTTTTATACATAATTTTATGACTTATTCTTATTGATATAAGTCAGATCCAAAAGCTCCTTGTCATACTGCTGTTCCACTAATGATATAGCACAGATATCTATATCAAGAGCAATTGAAAATACACTAAGCAAGTTCCTCAGTGATGTTTTCAATTTTCTGAGAAATATTTTTTCAGTTGACCCTATATAAAATATTTCTGGTTTTTGGTACAAACTTTTCTTCATTTAATAAGATGTCCTAAAATTATAATTTCAAATGTGGACTTTTTATGAGGAGGCTTTTCCTAGAAGAGCAATTCCTTTTCAAAACAACAGCATTGTTTGGCTGAATCTAAATATAAACACTCTTGTAACTATTCTTTGTCTTTGTTTATTATGTTTTTCGAGATAAACTTATTCTTACTATATAGTTGATCTTTATTACTATGTCACTTAAGTATTTTGATTTGTTTTATATTCATGCTTCGTTTAATAATAAATGTGTAATCATATTTTCTGTTCTGTTTAATACTATGGTCTTTCAGTATTCCTCAAACATTCTTACCACATCTATCTTGGTTTATCTTCAATACATTTATTTTTTTATACTCATTGGAATGAGCACAGGATCCCTAATGGAGGAGTTAGTGAAAGGACTGAAGGAGCTGAAAGGGATTGTAACCCCATAGAAAGAACAACAATATCAGCCGACCATACTCCCCAGAGCTCCCAGGGATTAAACCATCAACCAAAAAGAGGGACACATGGCTCTAGCTGTGTATGTAGCAGAGGATGGTCTTGTCATGCATTGGTGGGAGCAGAGGCCCTTGGTCCTGTGAAAAGCTTGATGCCCCATGTAGAGGAATGCCAAGGCAGGAAGGCAGGAGTGAGAGGGTGGGTGGTTGAACATTCTCATAGAAGTATGGGAAGGGAGAATGGGATAGGTGGTTCCGGGGATGGGGAGGGTGGGATCAGAAAAGGGGATAAAATTGAAATGTAAATGAAGAAAATATAAAAAAAAATCATCAGGAAATTATTAATTATGATCTCCTGGTTTGGCCTTAATGAGATTGGAAGTGTGGGTCCTGACTGGATGTGTAGGGTGTGTGGGGACCCCCTCTTAGAGATGGGAGAGGAAGAATGGGATGAGGAACAATCAGAGGGCAGACTGGATGGGGATAATGACTGCACTGTAAAAAAGATTAAAGATGATAAATAAAATAAAATTTATAAGCAAAATCACCAATTGCACTCTTCTTTGGTTTCATTGTTGAAGGGAGCAGGCCAGCAGAAATCAAAATAGTGACAACCTAAAAAGCAACCAGTGATTAGCTCTATGCAATTACTGACATATAAATTATTGGCTTCCAGTTTGTAGCTCTTCCAATTTTTTGATAAATATGGCAATTATAATTTTATTTTCATGATTATTTTTACTGTTGTCTCTAAATTGTTTGAATCTCTATATAAAAATAAATATATTTGAATAAATATATAAGTGAAACACAACATTCATGTTTGACCTCCAGTTTTCTGAAAAAATCTCCTTCAGCCTATAAACTATATAATATAGATTATGAAAATTAGATTTTTGATGATAGGTGAAATCTACAATACTCTGTGAATATAAAGAATTCTCTTAAAAAAATGCAGATCATTACAGAGAAACACAAGTAGACACAGTATAGAGTCATATGGGCTTTAGGAAACCAAACCTCAGTGGAAGCATCTATGACAGAACTGCTGGATATAAGGCAGAGAGAGCTGGAATAGTGTGAGAGTCAGAAGACCAGGAAATCTTCTGTTTAACCATGCCTCCTAGAAATGATGATCTAAACAAGTTCTCAAAGGTGACAGTACCAATAAAGATGCTGAGGAGAAAAAGGAAAAAAAGAAGTTTAACAAAGAATATCAGGCAAGTAATGTCTGCTAAGAAAAGAAACATTAGCATTTTCAAAGGATGACAGTCTTCTCTGATTATCCATTACAGAGTGGTCAGTCAAGAAATCATATACTCACAAACAGAAATCAGAGATTCAGTACATTGTAATTATACGTGTGTGTGTGTGTGTGTGTGTGTGTGTGTGTGTGTGTGTGTGAATAATAATCTAGAGAAAAAAATAAGCTGTCAATTATAGAGAGCTTTGGATATCTGCAAGGACACATAGGAAGGGTTGGAGGGAGGGAAGCAAGCAGATACGTGATGTAACTGTATTTTAATAAAAAACCTTAAAAGAGAAAATTGAAGCAAGTTAGGCAAACACAAGGCAGGATCACAAATTTAAAATATAATAATTGATGCTAGGAGATAATAGAATCTAATCTACTTAAAATATAACTTCCATTAGTAACTTTATTGTGAATAAATTTCAAAATGACTAGCCATTCATTTGAAAATTATTGGAAGACCAAAATATGAACACTTCTAAAACAACACCACCTACAATATGTTTTGGATTACATCATATTGGACATTAACATAAGATTAAATTAGATTTCTGCATTATTGTTAATTAGTAGTAAAGACAGAAATCCTCACTTTTATTTGAAATAACAAAAACATTTTAAAAAGCATATATAAACAAACTCAAAAAAACCCACACATGATTATTAGATGCTGAAAAATCCTTTGACAAACTACAACACCACTTCATATTAAAAGTATTGGACAGATCAGATATTCAAGGCCCATACCTAAACATAATAAAAACAATATACAGCAAACTAATAGCCTACATCAAAGTAAATGAAGAGACACTAGAAACAATCCCACTGAAATCAGGGACGAGTCAAGGCTACTGATTCTCTCCCTAGCTATTGAATATAGTACTCAAAAATTCTAACCAGAGCAATTAGGCAACAAAAGGAGATCAAAGGGATACAAATTGGAAAAGAAAAAGTGAAGATATTACTATTTTCAGATAGTAAGTTTGTATAAATCCATGACCCACAAAAAAATTCCACTAGAGAATTTCTACAGCTGATAAAAAACTTCAGCAAAGTGGCTGGCTATAAAATTTACTCAAATAAATCAGTAGTTTTCCTCTATTCAAGGGATAAATGGGTAGAGAAAGAAATTAGGGAAACAACACCCTTCACATTGGTCAGAAATAATATAAAATATTTTGGTGTGACTCTAACTAAGCACATGAAAGATCTGTATTACAAGAACTTCAAGTCTCTGATGAAAAAAAAATCAAAGACTTCAAAGGATAGAAAGACTTCCCACGCACATGGATCAACAGGAATAACATAGTAAAGCTGTCCATTTTAGCTAAAGCAATCTACAGATTTAATGCAATCCCTATCAAAATTCCAACTCAATTCTTAACAGAGATAGAAAGAGTATTTCTAAAATATATCTGGAATAATAAAAACCCAGGATAGCAAAAATCATTCTCAACAATAAAAGAATGTCTGGGAGAATCACCATCCTTGACCTCAAGATATACTGTAGACCTTGATTAAAAACACATAATATTGGTACAGAGAAAGACAGGTTAATCAATGGAATATAATTGAAGACTCAGAAATAAACCCAAATACTTATGGTCACTTGATCTTTGACAAAGAAGCCAAAACCATCCACTGGAAAAAAGACAGCATTTTCAACAAATGGGGCTGGTTCAATTGGCTATCAGCATGTAGAAGAATGTAAATTGATCCATTTTTACCTCCTTGTACAAAGCTCAAGTTCAGGTGGATCAAGGACCTCCACATTAAACCAAATATATTGAATCTAATAGAAGAGAAAGTAAAAAAGGACCTAGAACACATTGGCACAGGAGGAAATTTCCTGAACAGAACACCAGTGGCTCACGTTCTAAGATCAACTATAGACAAATGGGACTTCATAAAATTGATAAGCTTCTGTAAGGCAAAGGACACTGTTAATAGGACACAATGGCAACCCACAGATTGGAAAAAGATCTTTACAAACCTTATATCTGATAAAGGGCTAATATCCAAACTATACAAAGAACTTAATAAGTTAAATTTCAGAGAACCAAATAACCCTATTAAAAATGTGGTACAGAGCTAAACAGAGATTTCTCAACTGAGGAATCTTCAATAGCTGAGAAGCACCTAAACAAATGTTCAACATCTTTAGCCATCAGAGAATTGCAAATCGAAATGACCCTGAGGTCACACCAGTCAAAATGGTTAAGATCTAAAACTCAGGTAACAGCAGAAGCTGGCAAGGATGTGGAGAAAGAGGAACACTTCTCCATTGGTGGTAGGATTGCAAGCTGATACAACCACTCTGGAAATCAGTTTGATAGTTCCTTAGAAAATTAGGCATAGTACTACCTGAGGACACAGCTATACTATTACTGGGCATATACTCAAAAGATGTTCCAACATGTAACAAGGATGCATACTCCACTATATTTGTAACAGCCTTATTTATAATAACCAAGAGCTGAAAAGAACCCATATGTCCCTCAACAGAGGAACAGATAAAGAAAATGTGATACATTTATAGAACGAATTACTAAACTAAGCTATTAAAAACAATGACTTGATGAAATTCGCAGGCAAGTGAATAGAACTTGAAAACATCATCCTGATTGAGGTAACCCAGTAACAAAAGAACATACCTGGTATGCACTCACTGAGAAGTGGATAGTAGCCAAAACAACAACAAAAAAACAAAAACAAAAAAACAAAAATCTCAAAATTTCAAAATCTTGAATACCCATGATATAAGTCACAGACCATATTAAAACCCAAGTGAAGGAAGACCATACCGAATTGAGGATGCTACAGTCCTACTCAAAAATGGGGAGAAAATAATTTTGGGAGGTAGAGGGAGAGAGGGATCTGGGAGAGAGAGCAAAAAAGGGGGGCTGGTTCAGATGCAGGAGGGGATTCAGGAATTTGAAAGGAGGTGTGTAGCAGTGGAGGTAGGGAATGCAGTGTGGGGTTAGCCACTAGAAAGTTCCAGATGCCAAGGACTCCAGAGTTTTCCAGGACACAACAGAGAGTACATGGACATTAACCAAAGTACACAACAAAGGAGAGATAGAACCTGTAGAGACCATATCAAGTGGATATGCAAGTTCACTGGACAAGAGATGGGAGGCCACCCACCCACCTCAAAAATAATAATTCAGAACTCTTTCTGTCAAAAAGAAATGCAGGGACAAAGAGTGGAGCAAAGTCTGAAGGAAAAGCCATCCAGAGACTGCCTTACCTAGGGATCCATCTCATATGCAGACACACCAAACCCAGACATTATTGCTGACACTAGAGCTTGATTTCAGAAGCCTGGTATAGCTGTCCCCTGAGAGGCTTTGCCAGAGCCAGACCAACACAGATGTGGATGCTTGCAGCCAGACATTGGACTGAGCACAGAGACAGCAATGGAAAAGATAGGGCAAGGACTGAAGGAGCTGAAGAGGTTTACAATCCCATAGAAAGAACAACAATATCAACCAACCAGACCCTCCAAAGCCCCCAGGGGCTAAACCACCAACCACAGAGTACACAAGAGGGAACCCATGGCTCCAGGTGGATATGTAGCAGAGGATTGCCTTGTTTGGCATCAATGGAAAGGGAGCCTCTTGGTCCTGTGGAGGCTCCAACACCTAGGGTAGTGGAGTGTTAAGGAACTGAGGCAGGAGTAAGTGGGGGAGTGGGGGAACACCCTCAATGAGGCCAGTAGTGAGAGGAGGAGATAGGGGATTTGTGGAGTAGAAAATGGGATGGAAGATAACATTTGAGAAGAAGAAAAAATACACCATTATTACCATCATTTCAAATAGGTTTTAACAACTAATTTAAGCCAAATATTCTGTACAACTAACATGTTCTAACTGGCTTCTTAGACTGTGAAAAGGTGATAAAAATATTATAAAGCCTCTTAATATGCAAATCAAAAGAATGCATGCAAGAAATGAAATATACATGGTAAACATTCAATGTAGCCAATGTCAATTGTGAAATAAATATCTTCTGGTATTTCCTGATAGAGTTATATGTGTATCTGAACAATTAGTTTTTAAATAAAGTTTCTTTTCCCGATAAAAAGCAACTAAGTAGTACTTTGACATAAATATAATTTTTCTTATACACTCAAAGAATAAATTAGAGTATCCTTTGGGTTAATTACTTTTTCCTTTTTTATATACTAAACATTATAGAGCTTTTCAATGTCGTCTTTTTCCTGGCTTGTAAAATATGATTAAGATGTTCTAACAAAATAAGATTAAGTGTTGTGAAAAGAACTCTTTTTGAAATTTCCTCATATCAGTACCTGGACCTCAAAAAACTCTTGCTAATTCGTTCTGAAATTATACATCTTTCAATTATAGTATTTCATTTTTGCATTATTCTTTACTTGTAAAACACTGTTAAGAGTTCAATTCTATCACTGCCTCTTTCTTAACTTTATAGATATGTTTTAAAAGAATTGGATTCTCTTTAGGTCAATGTACACAGTAAGAAAACAAGTGAGTATATGAGAAACAGAGCCAAGCAAAAGAGGCATTGAAGTTCAACCTGTCAACTACAGAAAATCTACTAGAAAGACTTGGCTATCTAATAGTATAGTACTTTTTTCTTTGGATAATGTCTGAATATAAACACGCTTTGAGTGACCCATTTATTTCGAGTATCTAAGCAAGATGATGCATGAGAATCTGTAAAATTGTGTCCCAATTCCCTCTATTCACAATTCACTTCTTCCAGTGCCTTCTGGATGAATTTTATTTTTAGCTCACCAAATATGTTCTGGGTACCTTCAAAGTGCATGTGTTCTTTTAATTACTGTACAAAAATCACTGAATGAAACAACCCATTTCCTAACTTTGTGTGCTACCATTCTGAAGGAAAAGGAAAAATAATCAAATAAACTGGTAAAGTTTGCAGAAGACATTCAACTTTGAATATTTTGTTAAAATATCATACTTATTAAAACAATTATGTACTCTGATGTATCTTTATAAGTACCACATGAAACATTTTTTCAAACATGATAACATGAATCAACAAGGAATTGGAAATACTTATATATCCACAGTTCCTATTTGTGTATTACATTAATCTCAGAAATTTGTCTTACATTACATGTTATGATGATATAACATTAAGATCCCAGATATTCTACAACAGAGGAATGGATACAGATAATGTGGTTCATTTACACAATGGAGTACTATTCTGCTTTTAAAAACAATGACTTCATGAAATTCTTAGGCAAATGGATAGAACTAGAAAATATCATCCTGAGTGAGGTAATCCAGTCACCAAACAACACACATGATATGCTCTCACTGATAAGAGGATATTAACCCCAAAGCATGGAACACCCCAAATTCAATTCACAGACCACATAAAGCTCAAGAAGAAGGAAGACCAAAATATGTATGCTTCAAATCTTCTTAGAAGGAGGAACAAAATATTCACAGGAGGAAATACAGAAACAAAGTGTGGAGTAGAAACTGAAGGAAAGGTCCCATATGCAGTCACCAAACCCATACACTATTGTGGATGCCAACAAGTGCTTGCTGACAGGAGCCTGATATATCTGCCTCCTGAGAAGCTCTACCAGAGCCTAACAAGTACAAAGGTGGATGCTCACAGCCACCCATTGGACTGAACACAGGGTCCCCAATGGAGGAGTTAGAGAAAGGAGTGAAGAATCTGAAAAGATTTGTAGCCCCATAAGAAGAACAACAATATCCATCAATCATAGCTCCCAGGGACTAAACCACCTCCAAGTACACATGGAGTGCCCCATGGCTCCAGCCTCATATGTAGCAGAGGATGGCCTTGTCAAGCATCAATGGGAGGAGAGGCCCTTGGTCCTGTGAAGGCTTGAACCCCCAGTGTAGGTAAATGCCAGGGGGGTGGGTAGGGTAACACCCTCATAGAAGCAGGGTGAGGGGTGGGATAGGAGATGTCCATGGGTGTGGAGGAACTGGGAAAGGGAATAACATTTGAAATGTAAATAAAGAAAATATCCAATGAAAAATTTTTGAAAAAAAAAAAAAAAAAGAATAAAATTCCAAGCAGCTCTGAATTTAGAGTCCTTGCATAAAGATGTTCTGTTTACTGGGTATTCATGATAGAAAGTGTCTAGCACAGCCTGAATGTAATCTTTCTTTGTTTAGTTTCACCCTAATAAAACATTTATTTTCATGCAGTATACACATTATGATGGGGAAGGTGTTTACATTTTTATTCTTATGCTGCTAAATAGTAAATTGCTCTATCAGTCACCCTGTTGGTGAAGATGTTTGTTGGAAGCTCGGGTTGGGGCCGTGTCTATTAGTCAAGTGGTAAGAATCCTCTGGAGTGAAATTATCCTCATCTCCTGTACTAAACAGACTAGACAAAAGTGATTTGTCAGATGCAGAATGCAACTGGGACCTTTGAAGAATAATAGCACACAAGACACAGTGAGTGGAGAGCTGAGCAGTATGCCTTGTGAGATACAGTGTGGAGAAGGTTAATTGAGTGTGCATGCACCACCAATAAAGTCAGCTGCTTTAATAATATATACAGGAATGTGAGTACCTAGAACTTCAGAACAAAGCCTGAATTTGCATTACAACAGAGTTATTTCTGAATACAAGCTAAATGTCATGCTTCCAATCCTTGGTTACGTTTTTGGGTCATTCTATATTAATGGTTTTATAGTATCTTTAAGTTCATATGGGACATATTTCAAAAATGTTCCTAATTTATCTTCATCAGAAAAATTCTTTAAAGTTAAATTTTAATTAAAAATAAGATCGAGAAAATTCTAAACTACAAATTGCATATTTCTCATTTATGAAGAGTGAGAAAATTTATGGACACCCATGTTTATATGAAATTACTCTAGCTTCTACTTTGAGACAAGTTATGCATAGATATTTTAAAAATCAAAATGGCTAAAACTGAACACAGTCCACCTAACTACAAAGTAAATCATCAAGTGTAGAAGTATGTATGCATATGGTATGTTGAGTATATGAGATGTGTATTACTTATGAGTTTGAGATTTGTGAGTTAACTATGTATGTGGAAAAAAATATATAATTATGAGATGTGTTTAAGACATGAGTGTGGGGCATGTGTGTAGGTGTGTGTACAAGTGTGTGTGTCAGATATGTGCAAGATGCCTGGTAGTGATGTTGAATATATAAGTGGGCAGGGAGAAATAAAGTGTCTTTGTAATATATTCAGGTAAGTGGAGTTGATAAATTATATACATGAAAACAATGCAGTCATACTAAAACTTTTATTATGAATGAAATAAATAATGACTTTGTAGAAATATAGAAAACAGAAAATTCTTTTTTTATTTGTTTGTTTATTTGTTTTGAGACAGCATTTCTCTGTGTAGCCTTGGCTGTCCTAGAACTTGGCTGGAACTCACTCTGTCGACCAGGCTGGCCTCAAACTCAGAAATCCACCTGCCTCTGCCTCCCAAGTGCTGGGATTAAAGGCATAGGCCAACACTGCCCAGCCAGAAAATTTTTTATTAAAGATTAATTATTGACACTAATTTATGCTGACTTTTAAATTATCAGAAAAATAAAATAATAGTATCTATAAGTTTTCATGTAATCAATCAAAATGGCATGTAAATTACTTGGAAGGTGACAAACAATAAAGAGAGAGGAAATCAAGGAGTACAATATTTATATAGCAATTTACAACAAATCTATTAATTGTGGAGTTGTTTTAAGATTTTGCCATTCTAATATGAAGGAATCATCTCTAATGTTCTTGTTCACACACTGATACAACCTGAGATTCATGTGGTTGTAAGTTGAATATCAAATACACAGTACATTTTCATTTATTTTAAAATGGGGTCACATTATTATAAAATATCTGACTTAATAACTACATTAGTGAACAAGTGCTTATGAAAAGTATTACCTAATGGATAATATAAAATGCTTTTTTTGTTGATGTTGTTGTTGTTTGAGACATGGTTTCTCCTTATAGCCCTGGCTGTCCTGGAACTCACTCTGTAGACCAGGCTGGACTCGAACTCAGAACTCTGCCTATCTCTGCCTCCCAAGTGCTGGGATTAAAAGCATGTGCCACCACTGTCTGGCTATAATGCTTATTTTTATCTTGTTTTCATTCAGGCTAACTGTAGGTTCACTAGTAGAAACTCAGTAAAACGCTACAGCAAATCTAAACTAAGTATACTCAGGAAGAAGAGATAAAATTTAGTCAGGTGTGATGAAAACTGAAGTTGTTAAGGAAAAGATTTATTTAGTAGCTAATTACTAGATGGGTAAGAGATATGGTAGGAACAAAAATAATTACCTGGCATTGCTCAAAAAGTACTTGCAACCAATGGTTTTTCAAGGAACTCAATATTCTAGTAATTATATTACAGAACAAAATTGCAAAAAGTAAGCCTTTCTGGTAATCACCCAGGCCATAACAAACCAAGGGATTAATTTCATGCTGACACAAGAAGAACTGATATATTAATTAAACAAAATGGTTTCCTGGAGCACAACTTCTCCATACATTAAAAAAAAAAAAAAAATCAGCAAACTGGCTAAGCCTAACCTTTGAAGCTCTCTAATTGAGAGTCCTGCAAGGACCAATTGTGAGTCCTGTGGCTGCTGCATTCTAAGTAGACTCACTGACTTCTCTTCACTTGGAGGCAAAAAGGTGAAGTTGTTCAATTACTGACTCATTTACTCATTCATACTGCTAAAGGGGATTAGCCAAGCAGTGGTCAATCTGCTTGGTCAAGCACATACCACACTGTAAAGTAAAACTGCTCAATTGAGTGGGAAAAAACAAACAAATTAGAGGTAACTTTTTCCCCAGGAATCTTTATCCCTGAGGCTCAATCTTCCTGGGAAGTTTTGAAAAAATAAAATCATTGGAAAGGGGAGAAAATCTCAAGAAGGAAAGTAACAAGAGAACCAAAGGAGTGACTACAGAAAGAAAGGACTGGAGGCGGGTTGGGAAAAGGAGTAGAGAGAGGGGAAGAGAAAGGGACATAGGGAATAAAGAGGTGAAGTAAGTTAATGGAAGATACTGTACTAGAAATCCCGCAGGCAAAGGGCTCTTGGCAGTCTTCTTTATGACTATTTGCTTTGTTCCTATTTAGAATTAAATATCATATTGCCAAAGGCATTTGGTAACATTTAGAATATAGCAGCACTCATTTTCTTCTAGAAATTATGAGTGTATAAAAATTCAAATGTAAGCTCATAATTAAAAATGTTCATGTGGAAATAATGTTGGGAGGAACAAGTCTATTCAGGATTACTTTCAAGTTTTCAGTGCAAAATAGGTATTCAGTGGGATTTGAAGTATTGAAAAGTGGTAAATCTCTTAACTTAGATAAGCCTGTCTAGGAATGAGCTTAACAGTAATTTGACAAATGAGGAAATGAATGTAGAATGTTCTATAGGCATTGTCCACAAATTTGTCATGTGTTCAAAAATCTTTAGCTTCAATAGCATTTCTGTATCAGTATCAGTACTTTACATTAAATTGGTCTTTAAAGATACCTCAAAATATTAACTAATTTCTCATTTAAAATATAAACCAGGATTCACTACTCTATCCATATACTAATACTTTCAGTAAGCACTTGTTCACTAATATAGTTTTTAAGTCAGTTCTTTTATAATGATGTGACCCCATTTTAAAACATACTGTATATCTGATATTCAGTTTCACAACCCCATGAATCCATTATGATCTTTGGGTACACATCTGGAATCTTTATAGTACCTTTAAATATAACTGACAATCCTTCTCACGGTTTCCTTGGGACTCCTAGAAACCTAAGCAATTTTAATTTGAGAAGGTGAGTCAGGGGTTTGAGGTGATAGATGTCAGAAGAAGCACCCATCTGCCACTTACCAAATCTTAACTAGATTGAACATCTGCAAACGATAGGAACAGCTATAAAGCTTAGCATGTTGGATATACTACTTCTGCACACCACGTCTAGACTTGAATACATTATTGTATTTTAAAAAATTAGAACTAGTGAATCTGTACTAGATAAAAAGTTAGACATTTTGTTTTATTTTCCTTCTAAAAAATTGAGGACTTGTTAGATATAATTTTATCAAATGCCATAATGGGAAGATTAATATGTCTATCATCCTGAATCATGAATGTTACTACTTGAATCTTAATTTCAACTGCGGGATTCTATTAAAATATTTTTAATGAAGCATTAAAAACAGTTCTCAAGTATGCTACTAAATTGCTCTCATCATTTCAATTTCTGTGAACTTTAAAAAGGAAAATGCATTTCAGTTGTATGAGTAGATCTTTTATCCAACAGACATAATATTTCAAACTCATGTGGTTGATGTGAGTTTTAGCTTTTATTGTAATACTACTCATGTTAGCAAAGAAGTTCAATGTATTGACATCTACTTTGATAAACATTAACAAAGGAATGACTGTTACTCATTTCACAAATTATCCTAAGACTGAATAATCAAACTTTAAATTCAAAAATGGAAGAATTATTTGCATTTTCTTTTTCATCCTCTCCCTATATCAATAGAATTCATACTGAGACATTGATTCCCTATAAAAACCAGCTAGATTTCCAAAGATGTGTGGAATTTAATAGCATTTAATTAATAGTGGTATCTTGACAGTCCTAAATTTTGTGATGTGGAAACAGAGTTTTGGAATGCCCTTTAGGGTTTTACTTGGTATGTGCATGCAAGTGTGTGTGTGTGTGTGTATGTGTGTGTGTGTGTGTGTGTGTGTGTGTATGTGTGTGTGTGAGTGTGTGTGTATTTAATCTCTGGGGTGAAAAAGTGCTGTAACTAATTTATGAAGAAAAATAACTATTATCACAAGAGAATACATTTTATTGATTGTAGAAAAGATAGAGGGGAATTTCATTTGCCTCACAATGCTTAGTCTGGACACAGATGAAACTTTGCAGACAAAACAAAAATGAATATTAGGTAACGCCATCATAAATAATTGCTTAAATCATCTCAGCCCTATCTAACTGAAGTTCTGTAAAAGCAGAAAGCCCTGTGAATGCAGAAGCATGAGGAGTTTAGCTCTCAAGGTAATTGTGTGGTTTCCATTGGACAGTGGCTTCATGCAATATGTGGCTTTAGACCAAATTGTCTTACCCACTAGTTAATAACTGCAGATCAAAGCAGCTTTCATATTTTCATTAGTTCTTATCATCTTTAGTTACCCCAGAATTAGAGGATGGTATACTTTATTTCCCATCTCATTCTGAGCTATAACACAATAGAAAGAGTGTTCATGACAAGTCACACACAAGTTTTTAGAGAACATGCCATTTAAATCTGGGTTTGAAATCTGGGTTGATCTATGTATATGTGAAAAAAAATTCAAAATGAATTTAATGGCATCCAGTATAAAGTCCAAGATTTATTCTTAACTGTTTTGGAAAGAAATCATAACAAATGCAGAGGAGATAAAAGCCATTTTACATGATATAATTAAAAAATTGTTTCTTGTTTAACAATTGCAATACTGAATTTCTAAGTAGGATGTGGCTCTTTTTCTGTTTCATGTTAAATATATCATTCCATAAGTATCTGTACAGAGGTGATTTTAAATCATTATTTCACAAAGTTGGTGATATTACTCTACAAAATTGTAATCAAAAACAAATAAGTAAAATAGCATTATATATTTATATGTAAATAAAATAAAATATCTACAATTTTTTCAATAAAGTATATATTTCATATCTTATTAAGTAAGGCATTTTATTGTGTTAAACAGTAAATAATTTTAAAATTGTACAATTTATAGTATGAATTCATGAGAAATTATCTTTGGAACATAAAAAGAGTAAAGCTTGCTTTTGTTTATTAAGCCTGTGGATGGAATTAATTAATAAACTAAGGAAACCATAAGAATACTAAAAACAAAGATTGTTAAGTATTCCTCTGAAAGGAGATGGTAGTTCAGTGTTGGAAACAGGTGAGTTTTATAATAAAGAAGGTACACAAAGTTCATGGTTGCTAAGAGTGTCTAAATCTGAATCTTGACTTCATAACATATATAAAATTACTGAACAATGCATACTATTCTTTACAGCTGCTTCTTTGTGATGGTTAAAAATACTACACTACCCAAAGTATTGCATATTTTTCATCAGGAAGAAAAATACATAAAAACTATTAAAGAAGAGTAACAAATATGTGCTTGTTATAGACCGTGATAAACTCATTTTAATTGAAAAATTTAGAGTAAAGCACATACCTCCATTTAGAGTGTAAGACAGATGCCAGTG
Organism: Mastomys coucha; assembly: GCF_008632895.1. NCBI lineage: Eukaryota > Metazoa > Chordata > Mammalia > Rodentia > Muridae > Mastomys > Mastomys coucha. The sequence continues at coordinate 193,276,031 of NW_022196905.1, forward strand.
TGTCTACCACTCCATATTTTATTTAGTAGTGGTTAAGATCAGTGATTAGAGCACATCTTTTGATTCTTCTGATAATGGTTCTGAGCAGTTAAATTGGTCAAGAAGGTTATTAAACAAATGCAATGGAAGGTAAATATAGATTTCTAAACAAAACACTCTATTAGGGTGTGGAATAAGAAGTGACACCTTGTCCTGGTGGTGGACTACTCTACAGTCATGAAGTACAAGTCAGAATGGGTTTTTAAGTCTTGAAAGACAGTTCCTAGTATAAAGCAATAAACAGTTAAATAACACTTACATTTAGTAGTAGGGTCTGGAGTATATTGGTCTATATCCTACCATTCACGAAGTGACTTTGTCATTATAAAACATGAACTTAAGGGTGAAGGGGGAAAACACAGTGGCTTTTAAGAAAATGGATCTTCTGTGAACAAGAAGAAATAGTACTATTTGTTTGATTTTTTGATAATTTAACCTGCATTATAAAAATAAAGGATTTTTCTAAGTGAAATTTTAGCTGTTAAATACCAAAGCATGTTAAATAATGTTATACATAATTAAGTAATCTGTATTCTGTTTTAAAATTTCATGCTGAAATTTACACAGAGTATAAAAAATTCTAATATATCTTATAACTGAATAGTACTAATCTTTCCAAGAAAATATTTCCTTCATAAAAAGAAACTGAGTCTAAATGAGAGCTTTGAATATTTTTATATCTCTCAATGGAATGTCTCAATGCCAGCAAGGGAAATTACATCTTGGAATTTTGGTAAAATTCATCCAACAAATTGCAAAATAATACAGACACTTGTCACTGTCCTTGGCTGACCTCCCCCTCAGAATTTCAAGGCAAGAATCTACTGGCAAAGATAACATATCTTCATACGAAAGGCCTAAGGAATCCAACTGATACAGATCCGGAAGCCACTTCCCTGAGGGCTAGCTCTCATAATGACTGAAGTTTCTATGCAAGCTACGAAGGGAGAAAGTACATGGGAAAATCCTAACCAGCTATAAAGCTTGTAAATTATAAAAAACAAATTAAGATATCAAATACTCATCACTTTCTTTTTCATAATGTCAACACACAGAATGTATACTTCATATGAAGAAAGGCTGAGTAGTCTAGCCCTACTTCTCATGTTATTGACAGGGTAATATTGGCAAAGTCAGTATGCTGGCAGTGCCTAATGTCAATAGGAATTTCAGAATATTATACTTATCTTTGGGAAATATGGTCATGGTTCAATGTTTATGTGATTTTTATACAATTAATGTATACTCGTGCCTGTATCATTCAGTAGACTTTACCAGAGTATCAGTTGATGTTATTCACTGTTCTATTTACACCTGTCACAACACTTTGTATGAATGAATGATATGAGAAAGGCTTGTGAGTGGGACAAGAGTAATTTAATTCAAATGCAAACAAAATTGACTGACAATGACATTTGGAGTTTTTAATGCCTAAATGATCTCCATTTTTATGTGGGTTTTATTCACCAGAGGAGAGCAATGAGTTTGGTATATTCTTTTGATCAGCAGTAAAATAAAGCAATTTTAAAAATTTAATATTGAGAAAAAATTTTCCATTGAGAAATTTTACAGAAATTGATAATTTGTAATTAATAAATTATCAAATCTTCTCCCAATCAATTGCTAAGATTTAATATACAAATTTTCTAATATTTTAAAACTAAAATTATGTTAAAAGTAATTAAGTTAAAACTAAGTTAAAACTTTAACCTCAATTCACTTTTGGAGCATCATCCCACTTACAAAACTCAAAAATGTTCTTCTATGGTCAGTTCCAAATAAACTTAATTTTGTTTAATTCAAATGGACTGGAAATGGAGACTTGGAGGAGGAACTAGAGATGATAAACAGTAGTGGTAGCCACCTCGTGTGGCCCGAGATGCACCTATTCTCTTCTTCCTGTGGTTTTTTCATTAATATTGTACTAGATTCAGCAAGACTCTGACTTGCCGGTAACAGGTTAACAGTCTCCCACAGAGAAAAATCATCCATTCAGCTGTCAGGTCTACAGCAGCAGGTTGCAAGTTAAGTTATTGCAATCTTTCCTAACATACTTTTTCTTCCAACCAAGCCACGCACAGGCAGCTTATAACTCTGAAAGAGAATGGTTTCTGTATAGTGAGAAGCATCACCTGAGTTCTTTCTAGAAGTGTCCAATTATGCCAGCAGCATTCAAAATATTCTATCCATACCACATCCCATGGAGGAGACGTGGGATGAATTTCATGTGATACTGCAATATGCTTGGACACATAAGATGTGCATTTTAATGTGTAACATTGTTATTATACTGGAAACTGTATTTGTGTATAAATTGAAATATATAATCACCATTTGATTGTTGACTGGAATATGAGAATTTTAAATACCCTTGGTAAAGGTTTCCTTGAGAATGCATTATTTGAGTTGACAAGATTATTTTACTTACACATTTACAAAGGAATAAAATCTTTCAACTCTCTCATTCTATTTACATAGTAACTATCTTATTATTGTTATCTAAATTCAAGCCTCTGGTTTTCATAAGTAGTGAGAAATAGGGAAGTTTTCGAATTAGTCATATAATTCCATAGCTAATTGTGATGATTCTTGAAAGGTGAATTCTGATCTGTCGATTTCAGTCTTGTGAATTTGTTTTTGCATGGCTTTCAACTACTTCTACTGCACAACCTAGATCCTATTTTTTTTCCTCCAACATATTTTTTTTTTATAAATTTTGAGCTTTCCAAAAACTGATTCTATTTCTCATTTTTACTTCTGAGGTGAAATAATTTGTATCACAAAGTAGAAACTTATCAGAAAATTAGGCATTGAGCCTAACCAAATTAAAGCTTGGTGCTTGTATTACATTCAGACTATGAAGATATTTTTCTGAACTCGTTTTTCCTCCACTACCAGGGACTGTCTGTCTTAACTATGAATAAATTCTTTTTATCTAAAACAAGGAAAAAAGTTTAGCAGTGAGCTGAGTAAACAATCGTTTGATATAATACTAGCATAAATACTTTTAAATTAAATTACCTAAACTGCCTTAATCTTTCCATTCTTAGTCCCCAGACTATCCTTGAGAAAAGCACTTTGAGTATAACAATGCTCATAATATGCTTGTTATTACCAGTGCTAAAAATCCTTACAAGTAATGAAAGCTCACAGTGCTTCTGTTTGCTAAGAAATAATAGCACAAATGGAATATTTTATGTTTATGTAAATATAAACTGCCTATTGTTAGAACCAATTCCAATAAGAAAACAATTTTAATAACTTCTTAAAAAGATTGCAAACCTTTATAATGTCTATGAACGAATTCATTTTAACATAGTATTACTAAGAATGTTGTCACATATTTTCCTCTTAAAAAAAAAGAGATTGCATAGGAAACATTGTTTTATATAATCTTGCCACAATTACAGCTACCCTACATAAAAAATTTTGGATGAAACAGAAATTGGTAGTGAAGATCCTAAAACACAAAAAAGAATGGTATAAGTAGTTTCTGTTTAAAATATGAATGATGATTTATGCAATGATGTTACCACCTACACCACTGAAAGACTTTAGAAAGATCTACTCTATGTGGTAACAAGACTACCATGAAGCATGTAAAACTTATTTCCCTTACAATTTAAAATTAATAAAATCTTTCAATTGTTCAAAGATATTCAAGAAATAGAGCATGACTGGCAAATAAAAAGACAATAAAATAAGTCTTAATGATGTTCTGCTATACTCATAGATTGATACCTAGTCCAATTGTCATCAAAGGCATGTCATCCAGCAACTGCGGAGAGCAGATGCAGAGACATACTGCCAGACATTAGGCAGGGTCAAGGTAATTCTGCAAAAGAGGAGGAAGGATTGTAGGACCCAGGGGTTTGAGCATACCAGGAGGACATGGCAACAGAATCAACTAAGCAGGGTTCATAAGATCTCACAAAGACTGAAGGGACAATCACAGAGAGTATATGAGTTAGAGCTACATTCTCTGAATATACTTTATGGTTGTATAGCTTGGTTCATTTGGAACTTCTAGCAGTGGAACTGGGGGAAGGGGTGACTCTAATTCTTTTTCCTGAGGTGGGTAAACTTTTCCTCCTATTGGCTTGTATCATCCAGTCATGACAAGAGTGTTTGTGCCCAGTCTTATTGCAACTTGCAAGACCATGTTCAGTACTTATCCCTGGGAGGACTACTCTATTTTGGGGACAGTGTTAGAGGAGTGGATCTGGGGGGGGGAAAGTAAGTAATGGGAAGGACTGGAAAGAGGAGAGAGAGAGAGGAAACTGTGATTAGAATGTAATGTCTGAGAGAAGAATAAAAATAAAAAGGACCTATAAAAAGCTACAATAACAGAAGTCATTCTTATCTTCTTATGTTAATAATATCCATGGAGGTCTTGAAAATAGTTCTTTCAGATCTATAGACAGGAAGAACATCAGCATAGCAACAAGTGATGAGAAACTCTCCAAAAGTATCAACGTCTGTTAGTGTTGTTGATGAACTATGTCCATCAAGACTTCTCAACAGTGCCTAGATGGATAAATTAGAGTTTTCCATAGTTACCTGGACTAAGTCAAAGAATATTCACTACAAGTAGCCTTTTCCCTTTGAATTTGCTGAAATTAATCATTACCAAATATTTAATAAACAAGATAGTAAGAATAAATAAGTACTAAATAAAATAAAATGTAGAACAGAGATCAGGTTATCATATATCTGTGAGAAATATCAGGAACATAAACATTCCTATAACGAAGGACCTTGAAATAGAAGTAAAACAAATGAACAAGAAATGACCAAAGTTCCAAAGTAGAATAAAATTTGAAAACCTGAGCTCCTAAAAGGTTAATTTTATTAACATATACATGTAAATGTCGATTTTATTTCCTCAGATAATGGGATGAAATGAGAGCTGTACCCGAGTTGTATGAATACGGGGCTTGGGCTGAACCCAGAGCATTTCTTTCTGTTCCAACTATCCCTAGACCTAGGCTTTGAAGCTTCTAGTGTCCAGATAACATAATCTTCGGAGCTGACTGATTCTATCCGTCTTCTCTCAGATTCTGACTGAATTATTCTGCTTGACCTCATACTAACTTTGGTAATATATCCTAATATATTCTCTCCTTCTCATTCTCTAGCTAGTTCCATCTTCACCTATATCTACCCTGTTCTTTCTGCCACCTATCTTTGTAAAACTGCACAATCAGAACAGAATTCAAAAACAAACTCATGGAATAGAATTGAAGGCCCAAAATGAAACCACAAACACTTACAGTTACTTGACCTTTGACAAATAAGACAAAAATATACAATGGAAAAAAGAAAGAGTCTTCAATAAATGGTTCTGGTCTAACTGGCAGTCCATATGTAGAAAAGAAAAATAAATATATATTTGTCACCTTGCACAAAGCTCACGTCCAAGTGAATCAAGGACCTTAACATAAAACCAGATACACTGAATCTAATAGAAGATATAGTGGGGAAGAGCCTTGAACTCATTGGCACAGAGGGTCATGCAGGAAAGGGTATATTTCCTAAGCAGAACTCCAATGACTCAGGCTCTAAGAGCAAGAATTGATAAATGTGACCTCATGAAACTAAAAACTTTCTACAAGGCAAAGGACATAGTCAATAGGACATATCAGCAACCTACAAACTGGTAAAACATCTTCACTAACCCCACTCATCCAATAGAGGGCTTATACCCAAAATATATAAAGAACTCAAGAAGCTAACTACCACAAAAAAAATAGAGTATAGAACTAAACAGAGAATTCACAACAGAGGAATCTTGAATGGCTGAGAAGCACTTAGAGAAATGTTCAAAGTCCTTAGTGATCAGGAAAATGCAAATCAAGAGGAATACTCCTCCATTGCTGGTGGAATTGTGAACTGGTACAAGCACTCTTGAAATCAATCTGGAGTCTCCTCAGAAAATTGGAAATGTATCTACCCGAAGACTCAGTGAAACTACTCTTGGGCATATACCCAAAAGATGTCCCACCATGCCATAGGGATACATGTTCCACTGTGTTCATAGTGGCCTTCTTTGTGATAGCCGGAAGCTAGAAACAACCCAGAATTCCTAGACCAGAAGAATGGATACAAAAAAATGTGGTTCATTAACACAATGGTATACTACTCAGCTCCTGAAAATAAGGATATCATGAGTTGTGCAGGTAAATGGATGGAAGTAGAATATCATCCTGAGTGAGATAACTCAGATCCAAAAGGATGGGCATGGTATGTACTCAGTAGTAAGTGGATATTAGCCAAAAAAGTACAGAATACCCAGAATAGAATCCACAGTTCTCAAGAAGGCTAACAACCCAAAGGACCCAAGTGAGGATGTCTCAATCACACTTGGGAGGGAGAAGAAAGCAATCACCAATCACTGGAGGCAGAGGGATGGAGGGACCTGTGTGGGAGAGGGGACAAGGAGGGGAAAAGTAATGTGATCAGGTATTGAGAGAGGGGCAGAACTGAAGACCTGAGGGCCAGCAGAGAGAATGGTAACAGACAACCTCTGGAAGGCAAAGGAGGAGCTCGAATAGGAGGAGGGGTGGTCTCGAGTGTACCAAAGATCTGGGAGGCAAGAGATACTCAGGACTCAAAGGGAGGGACCTTAGATGAAATGCCCTACAGATGGAGAGGGAACTTGTAGAGTCCACTTCCAGTAGAAAGACATCAAGTGGAGGGATGGGGTTGCTGTTCCAGTCAACAATTCTGACTCAGAATTGCCCCTGTATAAAAGAACTGTAGATACAAAAAAGAAGAAAAAGAAGAAGAAGGAAAAGAAAAGAAAAGAAAAGAAAAGAAAAGAAAAGAAAACAAAACAAAACAAAACAAAAGAAAGGAGGTCCAGTGACAGGCCCAACTTGGAATCCAGCTCAAGGGGAGACTCTAAGGCCTGTCACTGCTGCTATGGTGTGATTACAGACATGTGGTGGCCCTCTAGAGGCCCAACAAGCAACTAAAGATGTCAAATGCAGACACTTTCACCCAACCAATGGACAGAAGCTGGGGATCCTTCTGGTTGAACTAGGGAAAAGCTGGAAGAAGCTGAGGGGGAGGTGACACCATAGGAAGATTAGCAGTTTCAACAAACGTGGACCCCGAAGAACCCTCAGACACTGAACCATGAACAAGGCAGGAAACACCAGTTGATATGAGGTCTCTGCATATATTCATCATAAGACTGCCTGTTTTGGCCTTAGTAGAGAAGATGCACTTAAGCCTCCAGAGACTTGAGGCCCCAGGGAGTGGGGAGGTCTGGTGCGGAGGGAGGGAGGGTTGTGGACATACTCTTGGAGATGAAGGTGGGGGTTTGGGGGATGGGGAGGTGGTATGAGGTAAGGAACAGCCAGAGGGCAGACTAGGAGAAGAATAACGAATGGACTGTATAAAAATGATTAAAAAATAAAATAAAATAAAATAAAATAAATTGAAAAATATAAGAACGACCTAAACGGCACTGCACTGATTGTGCTAACTGACCTGATTACCAACTGACTGACCCTTTCTCCCTGTGCTGGTCTTAAATGCTTTCTCTTTCCTGTGCTGTTCTCATAATAGTTTCACAGACTTACTTATTCTGTCCAATCTTTCTCTGATAACTCACTTTGTCCTAGAAGGTGTTTGTATGTGATCGCTTTCCAGAGAAAACATATTTCTGAATTAACATTTCTTTACACATGCACACAAACTTACACATGTACACATATGTACACACATACCATGCAAATACATGGCCACACACATACACATGTACACTTGCAACTATTTTTCTCTTGACTAAGTGACAAATGTAAAAGCCAGACCTAATTTTACTACATTTGTGGATACATAGTATGTAAAATGATATCTTATTAATGCAAATAATTCAATGAAGGGAGCCAAAAGAGTTGAGTAGAAGAATAAATCCATAGCTTATTAAATTCTTAGTCTTTTGTTGGAGATTACTGCTAACTAAGGATTTAATTAGAATCTACAGACTAACCACTAACAAAATGACTATGAAATTAATAAAGTAAATAATAAGGAAATTAAAATTGTATATTACAAAATATTCAATTATCACAAAATAAGAAAGTGAGGGCAAAGAAAGAAAGTAACAAAAGCAACATAAGTCATAATAACATAAACAACAAAATGGAAGTTATATTTTTACTATAAGTATTTAAAAATTAAAGGATTCAGTACTTGAATCAGGCAATAGAGGTTTAAAGAAAAATCAGCTTTAAAATACAGCTTTAAGTTGTAAAACTGTATGTTATCTATTACAAACACAAAGAGTAACAACAACAATTTATAAAATATTTTAAATTGACAAAAATATTTTACACAAATTAATATAAAAGTACAGCTCAGAATCAGATCATTGCAAGAGATAAAAGATAATATTTTATATTTTAAAAAGAATGAAATAACCTAGTAATAATAATTGTAGGGCTCAGTAAAACATTCTCAATAAAGTAATTCAAATGAATAGAGAATTTAAAAGATTCATGAAACTTAAAGAGCTATTCGTAATACATAGATAAAAATCCTTCTGTTATACACTGAAACTAATAGAAAAGAAAGTTGGGAAAAGCCTTGAGCACATAAGCATAGGGGAAAAATTCCTGAACAGAACACGAATAGCTTATGCTCTAAGATCAAGAAGTGACAAATGGGACCTCATAAAATTACAAAGCTTCTGTAAGGCAAAAGGCACCATCAGTAGGACAAAATGGCAACCAACAAATTGGGAATAGATCTTTTCCAATCCTATATCTGACAGAGGGCTAATATCCAATATATACAAAGAACTCAAGAAGTTAGACTCCAGAGAAACATATAACTCTATTAAAAACTGGGGTACAGAGCTAAACAAAGAATTCTCAACTCGCAAACACCGAATGGCTGAGAAGCATCGCAAACACCGAATGGCTGAGAAGCATCTAAAGAAATGGTCAACATCCTTAGTCATCATGGAAATGGAAATCAAAACAACCCTGAGATTCCACCTCATACCAGTCAAAATGGCTAGGATAAAAAACTCAGGTAACAGCAGATGTTGGAGAGGTTGTGGAAAAAGAAGAACACTTCTTCATGGCTGGTGGGATTGCAAGCTGGTACAATCACTCTGGAAATCAGTTTGGTGGTTTCTCCAAAAATTGGACATAGTACTATCAGAGGAACCAGCCATACTACTCCTGGGCATATATTCAGAAGATATTCCACCATGTAATAAGGACACATGCTCCACTATGTTCATAGCAGCCTTATTTATAATAGCCAGAAACTGGAAACAACCCAGATGTCCCTCAACAGAGGAATGGATATAGAAATTGTATCTACACAATGGAGCACTACTCAGCTATTAAAACCAATGAATTTATGAAATTCTTAGTTAAATGGATAGATCTAGAGCATATCATCCTGAGTGAGGTAACCCAATCACAAAAGAACACACATGGTATGCACCCTCTGATAAGTGGATAATAACCCAGAAGATCGGAATACACAAAGTACAATCTATAAACTACAAGAATCTCAAGAAGAAGAAAGACCAAAGTGTGGATACTTTGTTCCTTCTTAGAAGGGGGAACAAAATACCCATGGAAGAGTCTAACTTTGGAGCAAAGACTAAAGGAAGGACAATCCAGAGACTGCTCCACCTGGGAATCCTTCCCATATTCAATCATCAAATCTAGACACAATGTGGATGCCAGCAAGTGCTGGATGACAGGAGCCTTATATAGCTATCTCCTGAGAGGCTCTTATAGTACCAGACTAATACAGAAGTAGAGGCTCACAGCCATCCATTGGATTGAATACAGGCTCCCCACTGAAGGAGCTAGAGAAAGGACCCAAGGAGCTGAAGGGTTTGCAGCCCCTTAGGATGAACAACAATATGAACTAACTAGTACCCTCAAAGCTCCCAGGGACTAAACCACCAACCAAAGAGTACAATGGTGGGACTAATGGCTCCAGCAGCATATGAAGCAGATAATGGCCAAGTCGGTCATCAATGGGAGGACAGGCCCTTGACCCTGTGAAGGTTCTATGCTCCAGTATAGGGGAATGCCAGGGCCAGGACGTGGGAGAAGGTGGGTTGGTGAGCAAGGGGTTAGGGGGGAGGTGGGAAACAGGTTTTTTTTTTCATTTTGTTTTTGTTTTTGTTTTTATTTTATTTTATTTCTTTTCTTTTTTTCAGAGGGGAAACTGGGAAAGGGGATATCATATGACATGTAAATAAAGAAAATATCTAATAAAAAACGAAGCAGAAAACAAAACAAAAAAAGAAAATTCTTCTGCTAAAAACAATTAAATATATGTGTTCTAAAACTACAGATAATGTACAAATCTACAAAGATTCTATAATCTTTGTATAAGATTATTGATATAAGATCAATAAGCAAAAAGATACTGTTTTTGTATACAAGAATTGACCAAGTCTCAATGGTGAGTTCAATTAAAATATAAAAATAAACTGATTAAAAGCCTTGATATACCCACAACACCCAGAGGAAGCTCCACTCCCAGGTGCTCTGACACACCCAGGATCAGAGGTAAGCAGGAACCAACATCTGTCCCAACACTGGGAGTAACTGGGACCAACAGGACTAGGCACTTAGGAACTCCACCAGCCTAGTGACTCTGGTTCCTGCTGGGTCTGTCTGGGTTAGTGTTCTGAGCAGACCTTGGGCACAAGCTCTGCAGCCAGTCCCACAACACACAGAGAAAGCCACACTCCCAGATGATCTAACAAGCCCAAGATCCCAGGACCCCAGAACCACAGGATCATAGAGGCAGCTTGACTCTGAGGAGTTCTGACACAACCAGGATCACAGGAAGGACAGGCTCCAGTCAGATTTAGCAAGGGCAGGTAGCACCAGAGTTAACTAGATGGCAGAGGGCAAGCATAAGAAAATAAACAACACAAACCAAGTTCACTTGCCATCAGAACCCAATTCTACCACCATAGCAGGTCTTGGACACACCATCTCACCGGAAACACAAGCTTCAGATATAAAATCACTTATCATGATGATGATACAGGACCTTAAGAAGGACATAAATAGCACCCTCAAAGAAATACAGGAGAACACAGGTAAAGAGCTAGAAGCTCTTAAAGAGGAAACACAAAAATGCCTTAAAGAGCTACAGGAAAACACAATCAAACAGGTGAAGGAAATGAGCAAAACCATCCAGAATCTAAAAAATGGAAATAGAAACAATAAAGAAATCAGAAAGAGAGACAACCCTGGAGATACAAAACTTAGGAAAGAAATCAGGAGCCATAGATGCAAGCATCACCAACAGAATACAAGAGATAGAAGAGAGAATCTCAGGGGCAGAAGACACCTTAGAAAACATTGACACTACAGTCAAAGAAAATGCAAAAAGCAAAAAGCTCCTAACCCAAAACATCCAGGAAATCTAGGACACAATGAGAAGACCAAACCTAAGGATAATAGACATAGAAGAAAGTGAAGACTCCCAAGGTAATGGACCAGTAACTATCTTCAACAAAAATATAGAAAAAAAAAACTTCCCTAATCTAAAGAAAGAGATGCCCATGAACATACAGAACTCTAAATAGACTGGACCAGAAAAGAAATTCTTCCTGTCACATAATAATCAAAACACCAAATGCACTAAAACAAAGAAAGAATTTTAAAAGCAGTAAGGGAAAAAAGGCAAGCAACATATAAAGGCAGGCCTATCAGAATTATGGCAGATTTCTCACCAGAGACTATGAAAGCTAGAAGATCCTGGGCAGATGTCATACAGACCCTACAAGAACACAAATGCCAGCCCAGGTTACCATACCCAGCAGAACTCTCAATTACCATAGATATAGAAACCAAGATATTCCATGACAAAACAAAATTTAC
>NW_022196905.1:193287964-193354950 GCF_008632895.1 Mastomys coucha
ATGACAAAAAAGATATTGTAGATATTGAAGGGGAAGTCTATAGGAGGAGCAGTGGTACAAAAGGGAAACTAGAATGTGATTCAATTCTATTTAATTAAAATATGTTTTTAAATGTTAACAAATTCAGATAAATTGAAATCATATAACTTTTCTCATCATAATGCAATAAAAGGTTTTTTTTTTTTAAAAAAAAGCCTTGATATATTAAAAGATTTGATTCAATTGTGAACTCAGCTAGCTTGATAACCCAGAGGATTAACAGGTGGATCCTAAGATTCATATGTAAATGAAAGAGTTACAAATAACTAAAACTATCACAAAGTAGGATACCAAACTGGGAAGTTTCAGGGTGCTCAGTTTTAAACACAGCTGGAATCATTGTGCCAGTGTGGTACTGCCATAATAACAGAAAAAGCATGAATTAAATAGAATTAAGAGTCAAGTAAATCCTACTATTAAATAGTAAACTGAATTTCAAGAAGATTTTGAAGTGAGTGGATGCATTCCCTTTCATAATACAATGGTGTGACTACAGGGCACACACACCCAAAACAGAAAACCAGACCTCTTCCTAGAATACTTTCAAAATATCCTCAGAAATTTGACTAAAGTTCTAAATTGGACACTATAAAAAGTAAAAATAGTGTGTTTTAAATAGGCCCATTCAATAAAATGAAACAACAATACACAGAATAGTACCCAATTAAATAGAACTCAATTAGAGTAATTAACAAGAACCAATTAAAATTGGACAAAACAATTTGCATAGATCTTTTCTAAAAATGTTCAGATGGGTGATAAACATTGTCAAACTATTGAAAATTGCTAGTAAATGGAGAAGTTCAAATAAAAAAAAGGACAGAGACATTTTATTTCATACTAGGATGAAAATAACCAAAGAGGTTTTGCTGATAGGGTTTTGTCAACTTGGAAATTAGTAATACATGACCACCATATTTCAAGCTCTCTGTTAGGAGGTTTCTGTTCCTGTCAACTTCCAGCTGATGTATAGTTGGGATCCATTTTCTGTGAGCATCTATCAGTTGCTGTCTTATACCACTATCCAATTAAACTTTAAGGGTTAGACATTTTAGTAAGAGACCCCCTTCTTCCTCTCTAGATGAGGTTCTCAAATAAAATTGAGTTATTTTGTTTCAGCATTTACTCTTTTACTTTACTTGATCTTCCATGCAGTGAATAGTAAGATTAAACATATTAAAAAAAAATCTCACTTATCTTCTAATCAATGAAAGAACAAAATGTGCCACATATGTATATAAAGTAGTATAAAATGTAAAGGAACTCTCACACTAAAACCAGGGTGACCCTGGCTTTGTATACTTGCTAAGTGGGGAAAAAACCCTAAATTTGGAAAATACATATTAGATTATTATATTTAAAAGCTCAGAATAATAAAGCCACAAATAAGTGATTTTTAGAGTCTAAATTTCAAAAGAAATGAATAATTATATCAATGAATGTGAAGCAACATCATAGTTTTGATGAGCATACTTTTGCATTTGATAGTAGTCAATGTATAAATTTATGAATTTTATGGTACTTAAATTATATACATATATATATATAATTATAATATGTATACTCATACTTAACATTAATATTTTTTTTCTTTTCTATTAAATTAATTTATTTTTTGCACTTTATATTCCATTCCCTGCCCTCCCCATCCACCCTCCGACTGTTCCACATCTCACATACCTCCTTACCACTCTCTATATGGATGTCCCCACCCCCAAACCCCACCTGACCTCTAAACTCCCTGGGGACTCCAGTCTCTTGAGGGTTAGGTGCATCATCTCTGAATGAACACAGACCCAAGAGTCCTCTACTGTATATGTATTGGAGGCCTCATATCAGCTGGTATATGCTGTCAGTTTAGTGGGCCAGTGTTTGAGAGATCTTTTAAATTTTAAATATTTAATAATTATTCTTTCTTTGTCCTATTTATTACCCACTAAACCCTCTGAGTTCCCTCAGATCCACCTGTTGTACACTTTGCTTTTACTTCATCAAATGGAGGGATGAAATGAGAGCTATACCTGTGTGCCTAGATGACTTGACTGAACTCTGAGCACTTCGTCCTCTGGTCTCAGTATCCCTAAGCCTAAGCTAGGAAGTTGCTAGCATTGAACCATCTAATCTTCTAAGATAACTAATTCAATCCAGCTTTTCTTAGCTCTGCTTAGCCTCATACTAACTCTGGTAATGTGTTCTAACTTTCTGTCTCTCACTCTTGAGCTCACTCTGTCTTTACTTGTGTCTAGCAAGTTCTGTCACCTGTCTTTGTAAAACTGTCCCACTCAAAATACCACACACACTCTCTCTTCCTGTGCTGCTCTAAAGTAATCTCGCTTTCCTGTGCTATTCTCATGAGTAGTGGACATATCCTAACTCTGACTCATTCTGTCAAATCTTTCTCTGATTCATCACTTTTTCTGTCCTTCAATTAGACTATAGTTTTATCCATGTCTGCTTCCTTCTACAAACTAATCTTACCTTTATTGTTAGGGATTAGTGGTGTGCACTAAGGGTGTGTCTGAATTCTAGCTAGATCATACTGCATTCCAGGAGGATCACATAGACCTACAAGGTCATTCAATGTGATCTCTCGCCAGACCAGCCATGGTGCTGGTTTAAAATTCCTTTATACACCCTTCCCCCAAATCCCACAAAATATCATGACCATTTTTTTTCTCCCTAATATCCCATTGGAACACAGCATTCATTGAGGCATGGTCCATTTACTGGGGGCTATCCTAGGAAAACAGATAATGACTTCCTCGGGAAGCCATTACCTGTTCATAATCTCTCAGAGTGTGTTCTCATGAACTTCTTCTCCATTCATGCTAGAATGTTTGTTGGGATCCAGGAATCACCCACAAACCACAGGGACACCAATCTCAATCAAGCAGGGATAGTTTATTGAACACACACCTTGGTTGGGACAGATCAATTAGGAATGTAGGTCAGACTCAGGAGCTGAGATTGTGACCACAAGCCAGAATGCTTTATGTTGGGCCCTATTTGGCATTGGCTGGGGCCTTGAGGACAAACCTGAGCCTGGCTTGACTTTTGAGATCTGTCATTTGCTTGAGTATTACTCAGCACGACCTACCAACCTGAATGAGACTGCCTTTGCCTAGCTGATGTGTCAATCTTTTATAGGCCCCGTGAGATCGCCACACCTCTTGTCATCTCATACCACTCCATACCCTCTGTCACCCTTCCCCACCCCCTATGTCATCTCACCTCACCAAAATTCCTCATCACCTTCCTCAACCCTATACAAACAAAAGACTGACACACTAAAATGAATTCCCACTTCAACAGACTCCCAGCCCGGGTGTGTTTGTTTTGGGCTTCTACACTTGCCATCTAGCTCAGCCACTGGTTAGACCAGGTTCTCTCCTCTCCCCGGACCTGCCAGCAGAGAACCAACAGCTATAGAGCTTTTAAGCCTGAAATTCATAAACAATACAGATTTAGGGATCGGGAAATTCTTTAACATGTGTACTTGGTATGTTTACGTTGCTCCCAATTGTTGGGTTATTTAACTGTGAAGCGAGTGGGGGTGGGGTACTTGCCTAGCATTCATGTCTCAACTTGTCAACCAGGATGTCAGTTACCAATGGAGGTCTTGGGAACTTAAACTTGATTTGACCTCTATTTAAAAAGGGAAGTTTTATTCAAAATGGCTATGGTAATATCAGAAAGGAAATATTTGTTTAGGCCTAAACATGTTGATTAGATTCAACTGCTTGAGCAAAGACACTGCCATAAGTTTATGAATGCAATAGTCCTGTCATGGCTAGAAGACACTTTCCTTTCTTCTGTACTAGCCATTTGCTTCTTTTAATCCTTCTATGCCCTGTTTTGTAAAGATCCCTGAATCTTAGGTGGAGAATGGTAAAAGTATCACAACCATGACTTCTGGTAACTCCATTGTCATTTTATGCTCTGCTCTGTGATTAGCTGTGAATTTTTCCATTTATCACCATGTGCTGCATACAGAAACAACTCTGAAGAAGTCTAGAGCCTAACTACATATAAAGAAATATGATATAGTGGGCACTATGTAGAAATATAGTGGGCAGTTTGGTGACACATCCTTTAAGGAGAATACTAGTAATAACTTCTCTCCTGAGGCTTGATAGCTTCCAAATAATGGGTTCTCTGGCAGAATTTACAGCACCAAGTATGCATTTCCTCTTCAATAGTGGGCCTTCAATTCAAAAAGAAGTGGTTGGTAACACATAACAACAATACCATGATTGCATTCAAGGGCATATCACTTTTAAACAGTCAATTGAGAGACTATCTCATACAAGAATTTTGAGGCCATTAACTTATAGTTAACTTATAATTAATTTTCTATTAACCAAAGATACAGAAAGTGAAATGTGACACTATTATGCATGGGTGAATACCTATTATAGTATAGCAAAATATATCATCATCAGACAAGATAAATTCTTCATACTAAAGGAATCTAATTTCTTTGCCCTCTCTTCTGGTTACAATAGACTTTGCATTAGAAAACATGGTGAAAGAAAACTCCAGTCTCCCTGCTTTCCTTCAATGAAACTTGCTTTCATTTGAAACAGATTAAAGTAATCTGAAGTCAGGCATTCTTGGGATCTCATGGTGCTGGAACAAAAGCACAGCTTTCTATCAGAATTTCAAATTCATGTAATAGGTGAGATTTAGCTAATGCTTGATATAGCTCTGGGTTTTTGTTTGTTTTTCATTTGTTTTGTTTTGCTTTTGTGTGTGTGTGATAATAATGGTTACCTAGCCTATACTTCTTTTATTGACCCTAGATTTGCTTTGGATATTTGCACTATTGTAACCTGTAACTGCTTTGTCTCATGGCTTTAATTAGACCTCTGTGCTTCTCTGATTATTGTTCGTTTTCTTCTATATCTCATTTAAGAAGATCTATGGCCAAGAGCAGTACTGGTTTAATTCTTCTTTCATCTATTTATCAAATTGAGTCACATTCATTTTGACTTTTTGAAAGTAATATAAAATAAGAATGAAAAATCTCAAATCATGTAGAAATAGTTTTCAAATAATATACCTATGATATTACAGATGAAAGTGTCTGGG
Organism: Mastomys coucha; assembly: GCF_008632895.1. Classification (NCBI taxonomy): domain Eukaryota; kingdom Metazoa; phylum Chordata; class Mammalia; order Rodentia; family Muridae; genus Mastomys; species Mastomys coucha. The sequence continues at coordinate 193,293,095 of NW_022196905.1, forward strand.
TTATATAATTCTAAAGCTACAAAAAAGGAATAATGATATAAGAGACAAGATAAAGTTAGATTCAAGACCCTATAGCTATCATCTAACAGTCAACCAGATGAGAAAAGAGGACCAGGAGTTCAACTGGAGGGAGGGAGAGAAAGAGAAAGAAAGAGAAAGAAAATGAATTAATATTTTTATCCTAATGATTTTCTTTGAGAGTGCTCACTACTTATGTAAAAACAAACTCTTTGTCTTTAAATTCTTCACTATTTTAAAAATAGCTGTAGCCTTGAGTTATTTCATCTGTCTTTACAGAGAAAACGTGATTTATTCTTATATCTAAATTGGTCATATATATTAAAACACAAAAGTGTGATTTTTGTTTATTTTTTATTACTTTAATTTCTGTATATAGGTGTTGTTATGCATAGTATTCAAATACATATGTACATCAGTATTAATCATATTATCAAAATGTGTAGGTACATTTGCATTTAAATATTATTTTGAGCTATAAAATCTAGGAAGGCCAATAGTAATAGAAAATAATCACTGAAAAAATTTATGTCTCCTTATCTCTCAACTGATACTTTGAGGAAAACAGTCTATCTGTCAAAAATATTTGTTTTATTATAGGTATGTAGGTTCTCTAAACCTTCACACTCTAGGTATGCAACCAGAGGCCTTAGTGAAACAAAGACTCCTTACAATTTGATTGTTATGTCAACCAAAATGGCAGAGGCATGAGGAAAATATAAGATAAATGATAGATAGCAAAGGCTTCACTGCTTTCCATGAGAAACTGCTTCCTGAGTTGTAATCATATAATAAAGATCTTTTGTTTTCATGGCCTCCTTTCCTTCATATTCAGACAAATTCAACATTATAAATCTGAAAGGTCCAATAGTTTGAAACATGTCAATAGAAAAAAAGACCACAGATGAAAAATATTACATGTAAAAATCTGCAGTTATAACAAAGTCAACTTGGAAAAAATATTTGTATTACCATTAGGCTGAGTGTATAATTTATGTATAAAGTGGAAAAAAAAGAAAATTTCATTATGTCCCCAAAATAAATCTCCATTTACATGAAAATATTCTAATCCCCTCAAATTCCATACTATAAAACAATTCCCTTGTTCAAACACTTTTGATATACTGAAAAAGACTCTCAGTTTTTAAAAACATAAAAGAATATTAAAGAATATTGTAATCACCTATGAGCATTCAGCAATAATTACATAGCTCATAGATAGGCTCTCACTGGATTGACTTGCATTCATGATCTTTCTGCCTCTGTTTTCTTATCATTTGGAAAATAAAAATGATGACCCTACCCCCAACCAGTGAAAAATGTTTGAAGTTTATAGTATATTACTTCCTTTAAAGTAAGCAACTCCATGCATCTGAAAACCAGTGTGTCTTTTCTACTTAATATCAGTAGCTACAATTGTCTGACAAAATTAATGCAAAGAATCCGTTATGTCTAGCATTTGTTACTTAGAACTTGTTGTCCTTGACTTCCAGTAAGAGCTTGCTCTTGTTTTCTTTAGGATGTAAATGTTACATCTTATATTTTACTTGGATGTTTTTCCTTACTTACAAGTCAATCTGTGTGAATAAGATGCATTATCTTTTCCCCAATCAATATCACCTTCACAGTCTCCTTTTCTATCTCTCTCTCTGAACTTTTGTCTCTCTCTGGCCACACAAAGAAAATCAATCTGTGGTGAAGATTTGTTTCTCCTTTTGAGAATCTGTCTGCCCCATACTGCACATTTTGTTTGGCATATAGAGAATTTTTAATTAATACATTTTTTTCACTGCTATCATTTTTGTAGGCTCATCAGTAACATGATAGTCTTAAATATTTCTTGTCTTAGTTGACTGGTTTCATTTCATTTCTTTCAGAAAAATAATTGCTATAAGAGAATTAAGCAGGACTATGTAAATAAATATGAATTTTTGTACAAATTATTAAAAATCTTGCCTAGAATAATCTCTGATGGTTCTTTAAGACCTTTTATCATTTGAGATTTTTCTTTATTCTTTCTTTTTTTCAGTAATAAAACATTTTTTCTTTTATTGAAAAGAGATTCTTTTCACATACAATGTATCCTAATTATAATTTCTTCTCCATCTACTCCTCCCAGATCCTTCCCACCTCTCTTCCCTTGGAGATCCACTCCCTTTCCATCTCTTATTAGAAAACAACTGGCTTCCAAACATGATGACAAAATAAAATATATTAAGATGAAGTAAAAACTGTCATATCAAAGTTTAGCATGGCAACCCAAAAAGAGAAGAGTCCCAAGACCATACACGGACTGGCTGGTTTTGTGTCAACTTGACACAGACTGGAGTTATCACAGAAAAAGGAGCTTCAGGTGAGGAAGTGCCTCCATGAGATCCAGCTGTGGGGCATTTTCTCAATTAGTGATCAAGAGGGGAGGGCCCCTTGTGGGTGGTACCATCCCTGGGCTGGTAGTCTTGGGTTCTATAAGAAAGTAAGCTGAGCAAGCCAGAGGAAGCAAGCCAGTAAGGAACATCCCTCCACAGCCTCTGCTTCATTTCCTGCTTCCTGATCTGCTTGAGTTACAGTCATGACTTCCTTTGGTGATGAACAGCAACGTGGAAGTATAAGCTGAATGAACCTTTTTCTCCTCAGCTTGTTTCTTAGCCATGAAGTTTGTGCAGGAATAGAAACTCTGACTAAGACAATACATCAGAATATTAAAGCTTCTTGAATCAAATCTGATCCTTTCTTTTACAAAATGTTTCATGAGTCTACTTACTTAGTTTGAGGCCAGACAAGACTACAAAGTGAGATGATGACTTTAAAAATATATAACAATGAAAGCAAATCATTCACTTGGAAATTGTTAACACTATATAAATAAAGTGAAATTGGTTAATGATCCATGACCATTTGATGTATAAGCATGGAGGGAAAGAAAAAAATAACTGTTGACAATATCAAGAAGTATTCTGTGATGGGGAAGTGTTCACTCAGTGAGGCTTAGGGCAGAGTGGAAACTAAGCATGAACATGTTCCAGCACCACTAACATTTCCTGAAATCTGATACTAGTAAATATGGTCTTTGTGCTGTCTTGATGCCCCAAGGAGACAAAAATATTCATATTGTTGTTGTAGGCTCATCTCAGACTGACATTGATTATTCTGATTGTTGCTATTAATGTTAATGAATGTAAAACTGCCTTTTCCAAGAATGAGAATGCACCTTCTGGCTTCTAAACAAGATGTGAAACAACTAGTTGTTAATTTGATAAAAGATCTTCTATTACAAGACTTACAGTTAGAAGTGAAATGTGGAAATTCCTAAGGAAGTTAGTGTCTACATTAACAATTCCCCACAAGGCTCAGGGAACATTATGGAAGAAGGTAGAGAGGACTTACGAGAGGCAGGATGAAGGCTACATAGTACCTAATGAATATAAAAGAGTGTTCATACTCATGGATCTTATAATAGCTGTGGCTACATGCACAAGACCTATGTAAGAGTAACTTAACCATCATTCCAACGTGGATGTGAGAAAGGCTTAAGATGTCCTACCCATTGATCAATTGATGTCTTCATAGGGAAAGAGAGTCAATTTTCTTAAACATGGTGCCCTGATAGATTGTGCATATGCCAGTAGATGGCCCTATGCTATGCACATATAGGCACCTCTAATTGATTGGAATGAGTCATAAAGACAATAAAATATATATAGTATGGAAATGGAAAGTTATGTGAAAGGTAGGATAGGGATGTATATAATCTAATTATGTTCTACATATATAAGGAGCTCTCAAAGAGCAGATAAGTAAAATACAAAAAGAGTTATAAAGGTTTAAAAGTAAAAAAAAAAGAGAATTTGAGACAAAGAACGAATGGGTCTCTGCTTCTTGTGCCTTCCTTGGGCTCTCTACCTTCTGGGCTATTGGGGTTTTTTGTTTTTTTGTTTGTTTGTTTGTTTGTTTTTTGGTTTTGCCCAATTACAATGTGTTAGTTTTTATTAATGTGTTGCTCTTCATTTTGTCTTTTACATTATATTATATTGTTATATTATTATTCTATAAAAACCTGTCTGTTTTCTAGTGGAAATAGAAAAAGGATGGATCTGGATGGTATAACATTTTAGAAGGAGAAAATAGAAAAGAAACTATAATCAAGATATATTTTGTGAGATGAATATCTATTTTCAATAAAAGGCAAAAGAGAATTTGCTATAAACCTCTTCATTTGGATGAATTTCTGCTTAATAACCCTGCCTCTCTTACTTCCTCCAATCTATAAATCCATGGTATTGTTACTGTACCATGGTCCTGAACTTTTCCCTAAAATTAGAAATGCTGCTCATCTTTCCTCCAGCCATATGAGTTTTTCAGTAAAGTTTTATTTTGGTGAGAGTGTAGCATTTGGTGTTCAGAAATTATGCAGTTTTGCTGGTGGGAACAAAAATGATTCATCAATAGAAACATCTGGCTTCAACTATTCAGATGATTAACTTTACCATCCGTGCCAAATTAATGCTGGATATAACTTTTAACCTGATTGTCACACAACTCATGTTATTTCAAGTTTGCTAAGCTGAAGGAAAGAGTGACCACTATACTGGTAAGAGGATGAACTATAAACCCATGTCCTGAAAACTCCGTGATGCTGCCATTGTTGACTCAGTTTCAAATAAGACCAGAGATGTGGAGAACTTCTATATCTGTTCTCTTCTGGAAGGTGTTGCAGTTTGATCTAAGCAGTAGATATAACTATTATGTGATATCTCTCAGGTATACTCTGAACAGAGGAAAGCTGGGTCTGGAAAGATGTTCAGCACATAAGGTTGCTTATGCTGTTCCAGAAGACCTTAATCCAATCCCCAGTTCTCATACCCTGTAGCACATGCCTGCTATAGCGAGATCTAGGAGACCAGATGCCCCTTTTCTGGACTTGATGGGCACTGACACCTGACATGCACACACACACACACACACACACACACACACACGCACACGCACACACACACAAGTATAAATAAATATATATTTTAAACAGGCAAAATCCAAATGTATAATAATAGAATACTAGTTAGTTACAAGAATAGAAAATTTTTAGAAAAGGTAAACAATGAAAAAAATGAGTGTATGTAGAGTCTAATAATGATTTTGTTATTCTTAAGAGCACAAAAATTATGGCAGTAATAATGGAAATGAAGAATAAATGAGGTGTAAGGCACACACACACACACACACACACACACACACACACACACCAAATGGCAATAGTTATTGTGATAACATCAGTACTTGTTAAGTATATATGTTTTTACCTCTCCAGTCAATAAAACATATCAGAATAAAATAGCCCATTAAATAAGAAATTATTACATGCTTTCTGTGTTTGTAAGACATGCTTTGCTGGAAAGTGACAGGATGGAACAACATTCTACACAAGTCATTCCCTAGAGAGAGCAAAATCCGCTATATCTTCATCAAAGAAAAGAAATTTGATATCAAAATTTGATATGACAGAGAAGGATTTTTATAATTATAAAAGAATTAAGTCTTCAAGAAAAATAATGTAATTAGAAACATATGTCAATCAGACACCAGGGGTACTAAAAGAAGTCAAAACTTAAGGGAGAATCAGAGAGCTAGGACACAGAATTAAAATTTGATATTCCATTTTAAATAACAATTCTGACTATTAGGTAAGTGAACATCATCCATGAACAAAAGCAAGCACTAGAAATTTGGGACCAAGAAGATAAGTACAGAACATGAATACCAAGGAATAGCAAAAGACATATACTGCTTAGGTACAGAAAAAATGTCTCCAATAGCTATTCTGTTGACCATGTAATAAATCTCAATAAATTTAAAAATCATGCAAATTCTATTTTCTAGGCAGAGTGGGAGTTTTTAACAAATATTTTTTTAAAAAAAATCCTGGCACAGGGTTCCTCCTGTCTTTGACCATTTGCGTTCCCACACAAAGGTCTCTCTCTCTCTCTCTCTCTCTCTCTCTCTCACACACACACACACACACACACACACACACACACACACACACACCCTTTATATTTAAATAAACCTTAAGCAGCACAATAGCTGGACCATTGCCTACCTTCCATGCTGTTAGAATCTACTTTCCTACTGATAACCACTTTATCACTTTCTATGTTCCATCTTGACTGCTCTTAACTTGACTGGGCAGCCTTCTGAGTTGTGTTTTCTTGGCTCAGAGGCCATGGTGGCTTTTCTTTCTTGTCTATCACATGGTTCCTCTCTCCAATCTATCCCTTCCTTGTGGTCTCTCTACCTGGAAACTCAAAGTATACCTGTTTCTCTTCTCCCCAGCTATTGGCTGCTGGACTCTTTATTTATCAATCAGAATTAACTGGGAGCCAAGTCCCAAAGGCTATATGCTAACTGCAGATCTTGGAACTCTAAATCTTGGAAGCCAGCACTTAGCATTATTATAAGCAATAAAAGACAAAACCTCAATAATTCCCCCTTTTAGTCCCATAAAAGGCTCTTTTTTACCAGATAGATTTAACATAATTATAATAATTATGTAAATTATAATCTAAGATATATACTTGTAACATTCAGCCCATTATATTTGTCAATTTAGATAAAATATTTTGTTATCTGTCAACTTAAAGAGCTTATAATTTTGTACCTTAGTCATGTTTGATTTTAAGTTGTATTACCATCTGGTAGAAAATTGTATAGCTATTGTGTTTTTTAAGGCATATTTAAATATAAAGGCTGTGTGTGTGTGTGTATGAGTGTGTGTGTATGAGTGTGTGTGTGTGTGTGTGTGTGTGTGTGTGTGTGTGTGTGTGTGTATGTGTGCGTTTTATCTGGGAACAAAAATGCTCAAAGGCAGGAAGGAACCCCAGGTTGGAATTTTTTTTTTAATATTTATTACCACAGTGGAATGCTACTATAATATCACAAAAAAATAGTAAACTAAAAAAATGTATGTAGAAATTAACACCACCTTTAGGAAACAATAGGTCAAGTAAGAAATCACACAGCAATTAGAATGGAATCTAAACTCTAGGGGAAATTAAAATATGATGTTCTGAAAAGTGAGATTCATCCAAAGTAAAGATTAGTAAATGATAAATTTATAACTGTAAAACTCTATTTAAGAGGAGGAGGATTAGGATGAGGCAGAGGAAAGACTTCAATGCAAAAACAGCATTATACCTCCAGGAACTAACAAAAGATGAACAGAGTGCAGAGGGGGCCTTAGGTAACACTGGTTAACAGAATAAGAAGTCTCAAATAACTAAAATCAGAAGTTAGAAATGTACATACTCCTGATTTTATACATACATGAGAGAATTATAATTGTGCAAACATCTAAGTATCAAGTTATATCATTAGTACCAGAAAAAGGTAAACTGAAGCCATACAGAGGAACTGCTTCACACACATTATTATGAAGTCTTAAAAACAAGGAAAGCTTAATGTTGGGAAGACTGGAGAACCAGAGTTCTGTGTACCACTGCTCCTGTATGGCCATTATGGGAGAGCACATGATGCTTCCTTAGCAAATTGAAAGCATGATCATTATAACATCTATAATTCTATTTTTGCTTACTCAACCATGTATCTGTGCAGACAAATATCTGCTCATGATAACATCATTGACTGTAACCAAAAGATGCAAGGATGCCAAGAAATGGGTATGTGAAGTGTGGTATGTGGGTAAAGAGGAACATTTGTCAACATTAAAAAGAAAGGTAACCATACTAAATTGTTGATTGTGGATGAATCGTGACATAACCTTAAACTTGGGAGACATAGGCAGGCAGATTTCTGAGTTTGAGGCCAGCCTGGTCTACAGAGTGAGTTCCAGGACAGCCAAGGCTATACAGAGAAACCCTGTCTTGAAAAACAAAAACAAAAAATCAAAACAAAAAAGGAAAAGACAAATATAGGAGAACCCCCCCCCATATTTTACCAAGTGTAATCAAATCTTTGCAATCATACCAAAACTTCTACTCTTCAGAGCCTGTGAAAAAGGAGAACAGAAAACTATTATCTGAAAAAAAGACTAAAAGTTTCTCTAAATCATACTGATGTTTCCCAACCAAAGGGAATGTATTTGTGCACTGAGGTGGACACTCAAAGAAGTGTAAAATGCTGTGAATATCTATAATACTTTTAACCACAGAAGAACAAAGTTATATGCCAAAGAACAGAACATGCAATTTAACTTTTATTTTACTTGCCTTTGCTTTTGTTAGACACATTCTTGAATAATTAATATTACATAAAAATAAAAAGGACATGTTGAAAGTGGAGATACCTCTAGCAGGAACTTAATCCCAGTGATTACTTGTTCAATAGCTCTGAGGCATTTTCATTATCATAATAAATTATATAATCATTATATAATTATCTATAATTATAATATCATATAACTATAATTATAACTAAATGAACATCTCCTAAGCAACTACAATGTGCTAGGGGCTATGTATAACGAAAAGATATTTTATTTTATTGGCTTTGTCCCGTTCCAATTTTGGCAAGGCTTCCTGCTTTCTTATATTTTGATGCCAAAAAAAAAATTTCTTCTATGAGCATAAACTTTCTCTAATATTTTTCTTTCCTTTACCTAATTTATCAACCTTGTAAATTTTCCAAAGCAATTTGAAGTAGCCTGTTTTTTTTTTTTAATTAAGAAGTCCATCATACTAATTTTTATTTCATTTAAAGTATCTTTGTTTTTGTTTTGGTGATGAAGAAAAGATGTCCTCTTAAACAGCTATGGAATTCCATAAGCAGTGAAAAATACAGTAACTTGGCTATGAATAGGAATTTCAAACCATGTGTAAAGTGCTTTATGTGGAGAGGGAAATGGACAGACAAAATCACCTCCAACACCTACAGTCTGATCACAGGAGCTCAGGTGAAAGGCCGAGAAAGCAATTCTTATATCTAAATGTAACTGAGTTGAAACTCAGCTGTTCAAGTCTTACCCAGTCTTCATGGAACCACTGTTATTTCAGCACCCTGCCTTGTTTACTTTCTTAAAAAATAAAAGTCAATGGAAATAGAAAACAAACCTAGAAAGTCACAAAGGAAAAATTTCTCCATGCATTTTCAGAGGGACAACTTCTGGCCTAATGCAATCCCAAGCTGGCAAAGTACATTGTATTTAATAAGCTGGCTAGGTAATGTAAAAGCAGAGCATATCACTGGTAAACAGAGCCCATGAAGACACTTAGGGAATTAAAAGGAGTGTTTTACAAAAAAAATATACAAATGTGTGTTCTTGTTCCAAATATGGGCAACTGAGAAAATATCATTAAATATAAAACTATAGGAAAACCCAGAATTAAATCTTGGAATGTGTGAGACAAAGGCAATGACTATGTGGGTGTTTTGTTTAATAACAGTGAATAAATTATGTAGTAGAAATATTTACATTTATGTCAACAATGTCCACATGACTAAATGCTGATCTATTTACCATACATAAAACAGAAAATAAACTAACAGAGGAATTGGGAAAATATACTACCTTGTAACTATGAATCAGCAGTTGCTTAGCCTTTTGATAGAGGACAAGTGCAGAGGTTGCATGGGCCCACATTTAACTCTTGTTTTTTTTTTCAGTTATGTAGACAAAAAAAATTCTTAGCTCATTTTTATCTTTTATACTGTGGAGGACATATCAGCTTCCTAGATAATTTCCTACAGATACACACACACACACACACACACACACACACACACACACACACATACACACACAAGATAACTATACCATCTTTTGTCAGGCTTTGAACTGAAATTACTTTATTCTGGCATGTACAGCCTCAAAAAAATTCACAAGTTAAAAGTACTCCAAAGTATCTTTGTAGAAAGAGATGCCAATAGTTTCTTGCTATAAAATGCCTATGTTTCTCTCTAAGCCTCAGATGGAGAGAGTGAGAGAGAGAAGGAGGGAGGAAGAGAGAGAGAGAGACAGAGACAGAGAGAGAGACAGAGAGAGACACACAGAGAGAGACAGAGAGAGAGACAGAGAGAGAGAGAGAGACAGAAAGAGAGAGACAGAGAGAACAAGTGAGCAGTGGTGTTTCCTACTAGAATTTGGCAAATGTCAAACAACACATGGAAATGAACCTTGATGTCCAGGTTATTTTTAAAACTCCCCAAGCTTACCTGCAAGTTCTGGGCCCTCAGAGCTCAAAAGAATTCATTTCAGAAAAACGTACTTTAACTGGATATCGTAAGGTTTGTTTAAGAAAATCTGACATGATAAAATAAAGCTCAAATGCATGTATCATAATAACTCTTGCTAACATTTAGATAATCATTGCTTGCTCAATATCTGTTCAAGATCTTGTTTTAGGGTCTTTGTGCTGGTGCGTTTTGCACATTTTCCCAACTTACATACTTTGAAATGATTCTAGGCTTCTTATTTTTTTATGGATTTGTGACAAGCTTGGAAAGAAGTTTCTGGGACTTGAGTCTACTCCATGGAAGAGGCAGAAGATACTGAGCTAAACTGTTTAAGACACAGTTTGAATTAAGAAATACACATAGATTGCCAGCTGTAAAAAGCAGCATAAGGGAACATAAAAAGAAATGCACAACAAGATGTCTGTCTTGTGTGTCTGATGCCTCCAGTGTGTGTGTGTGGTTTTTTTTTGTGTGGTGGTAGTACACTGTGATCACTTCTGCCAACTTTATTGTACATCATGTGTCTCTGAATTTGTTCAAATACAATGGAAAATAATCCTTCAAAGAATCTCACTTTTCCTTTTACCTAAATGTATCACTTTTATTCTCTTTTTACCTCTCATTAAACAAAGTTCTAATATTTAATTTGTTCCCTTTTATGGCCTCTCTGTAAGTCACTTTATTCAACCATACAATATAAGGGGTGTGTTAAAAAGTCTTTTGCTGGATCTATTTCTAATGTGAAGTGTGCTTTATGGAATGCTACAGTGCTTGGCATATAGTTGTCTCAAACATCGTAGGAATTACTGGCTTGGTTTCTTTTTCACGCGCCTTAGATCTGCTAGCTTAATAATAACACAGAGCGAAGAAATGCAACAGTTCTCAAAGAGAAAATAAGCAAACAGCGCGGATCCTTTGAGAAAAGGACACCATTAACGATTGCAAAATCACTTTTATTTTCACAGTGAAGGGTTTCTTGTTCATCCTAGCCTAGGGCTGGAGAACATTAGGACACTGATACTTATTTTCATTATGAGGCTGAACTAGGTTCTAACGTATGTATTAGAACAGTGACACTGTTTCACGGACTTCCTCTGAAGACAGCTTTAGGCCTCTGATCTGAGTGAATGGTTCCTGTAGCTCTGATATCACCAGCCCCAATAATTTTGTTAATTTAAGGCTAATAAGCTTGTTTTGACCAATTATCCATGAGGAGACAGAGCAGCAGAATAGAAAAATTTTGAAAGGCTTCACAATACACGGCATACATCTGGGTACCCCACCATAAGAAACGCTGCCCTGAAAAATCACAATAGCTCTTGTAATACAGGTATCATTGACTTAAATACTATGACAAGATGACTGGAAAATATGTCTGAGGTCTGTCATGTAAAAACATATTTTAAAACTTTATTTGCCATGCACACTTTGTGTGATAGCAGTTTATGAAGCTTCAAGGAAGCCATCTCCTCCAACCCCTACTCAGAGGTAGTTCAGATATGTCCTTGCTAGGTGTCCCCCAAGATAAACATTGCTCTCTGACCTCCACCAATGTTCCAACATCTTAGCCAAACCCTGGCTTGGAATTTCTCACAGGCAATGTTACACATTCAGACTAATTGCCTCTGGAATTGTTAGGGAAATAATGAGGGGGGTAAGGAATAGAAACTTAATAAGGATGAACAGGACATAGGAGAGAGAGAGAGAGAGAGAGAGAGAGAGAGAGAGAGAGAGAGAGAGAGAGAGTGTACTGCAGAGCATTCAAGATTCAAGCCTCTACCCTCCTGGCTGGCTCACTGGCAGCCCCCCGGGACTCTGGCTGGGCCCACGCAGACCTGAGAGTGCTGCACTGGTCCAGAGGAGATGGCTGCTGTTTTAGACCCAGAGTGTTTCAGATGGCCTCATTGTACCTTGACTGCTGAGCTGCCAGATTTTTCTTTTCTCTTTTGTAATGACTGTAAAAGTCTGATGCCATTTTAAGAAATACATTCAAATCCTGCACTTCCTTGTGTCCTGTCTGTTATTTTTTCTTCGCCAACACCTTGCTGACCTGTACCGGAACCCTGTTTCTCCCGCGAGTTGAGGGAGGCCCAGACTGGCTGGCCTGTGGCATTTGTTCATGATTAGAAATGAATAAATAATGTCAAGATAAAGAGAGGCAACAGAACAGAAAATATAAATGTATTTTCTCCAAAACAGAAAACAAGTTAGTAGCTAAAGTAAGGGGCACAGGAGAAGGGGCATCATTAGGGAATCACAAAGATGAACATGGACCCTCACATTTTCATGCTTTTAACTTCAGCTGAGATAAACAGGAGAGGAGCCATAAAAATTACGGGTAATTCTCTTCTCTGAAGTTGTGAAATAGGTAAACAGACACATAACTTCATGAGATAATATAGGCTGAAGAGCAAGTCAGTCGTTATGATGCAAGAATCAAATAATGCCCTATACTTTCTTCTGTGTAAATTAAGTATTGGAGGAAAAGCACTGCTCATCCATGTGCGTGCTGTCTAGCTCACTGCACTGATAGCCCGTGACTGCATATCCACCATGGGAACAGCATGGACGCCAAAGCCTGAAGTATTTATTGTCAGACTTGGTACAAGGTTTACTGGACTGAGGGGTGAACTATTAATAAAACAGAAGAAGAGTTATGGGAAAAGTTGATTTTTAAATATATGCTTAAAGTAAACAGTTTGATAACTGAGATTGATGGAGTACTTAACAAATTAACTCTGAGTTAGGCATCACGCTGATGTTACTAAATAAGAATCTGATACTCAGACAAGTTTAATCTACAAGGTTGTAGACCAAACCTACTGGCTACTGTCATGGGTACCACATCTCCATGGAAGCCTTTCCTCCAGGTAGATATAACATGTTGTTGTATTATTCACAATAAATATCCTGATAACAATGAAACATGTATAGCTATGACATCCACTTCCAACACCTGGCTAAAATATACTAAGAGCACACACATTTCAAGGTAATTTCTGGCTCTTAATAGATTAGTAGAGGAGGTTGTACAAAGATGTGAAAATAGAAGAGAAAATTGGTATAATGAAGAGACTAAAGGCATGGGGAATATAAAGGAGAGAAAGGGATGATATGGAAATAGAATCAAATACGTCATAAACCAGACATGATCTTTCTGAAACTCAGCATTGGGTGCAATGGATATTTATCATCTAAACCTGAATATCCTTTAAGACATGAAAGATAGCTCAGCAGATAAAGGTAATTGCTCTGAATACCGGAGAAATGAGTTTGATAATCGGGAACCACCAGGTAGAAGAGAACAAACTTCCTCAGGTTGTTCTCTTGCATTCACATGTGCTCCATGCTCACACACATACAGATCAAAGCACACACACAAAACCAAATACATGAGATGCATTGTGATCATTTATATTGTTCTAATTTTTTATTATTTTTAAACTAAAATATAATTACATCAGTATTTCTTTCCTTTTTTTCCTCTCAAACCTTCACATATACCCCCTTGCTGTTTTTCAAACCTATGCCTCTATTTTATTCATTTTTGTTAAATACATGTATATATACAGTCACAAATATATAAATTTGACCTGTACAGTCCACTTAAAGTTTCTTTTATTCAAGGCTGTCTACTGCCTATTAAATACCCAGTTTAGGAGCTCTTCCCTAGGAAAGCCTATTTTGCCTACTTTCATCATTCTTTAATTGCTTGTGGTTCTTTGTGTATGATAGAGGAAGCTGGAGGTTTACCTCCTTTGTGTTACTATGTCTATTTGTATATAATTGTCTCATTTCAAAAATTTATATAAATATATATGCATATAATTTAAAGCTTTACACAATGGAATACTACTCAGCTATTAAGAAAGAGGACATCCTGAGATTTGCAGGCAAATGGATGAACTAGAAAATATCATCATGAGTGAGGTAACTCAGAAGCAAAAGGACATTCCTGGTATGTACTCACTAGAATTGGCATTTGCCAAAAAAAAATAGTACAAAATACCCAAGATAGAGTCCACAGAACTCAAAAAGTTTAACAAGCCAAGAGGCTCAAGTGAGGATGTCTCAATACCGCTTAAGGGGCAAAAGAAAGCAATCACAGGATGGGGGAGTGAGGGAGGAACCTGGGTAAGAAAGGGGACAGGGAGGCAAAGGGTAGAACATGATCAGGTATTGGGCGGGGGGGAAGCACTGAATCCATGAGGGCCAGAAGAAAGAATGAAAATGGGCAATCCTGGGAGGTAGGAGGTGGGGGAAATGCACCAGAGACCTGGAAGGTGAGAGACTGTCAGGACTCAAAGGGAGGGACCTTAGATGAAATGCTGTACAGTAGGAAGAAGGAACTTGTAGAGTCCACCTCCAGCAGAAAGACAGGGCATCAAGTGAGGGATGGGGTTGGCATCCCACAGGCAAAACTCTGACCCATAATTGTTTCTTTCTGAAATAACTGCAGGGACAAAAATGGAGCAGAGCCTGAGGAAAAGAAGGTCCAGTGACAGGACCAAAGTAGGATCCATCTCAAGGGGAGGCCCCAAGGCCTGACACCATTACTGAGGTTATGGAGCGCTCACAAAAAGGGACCTATCCTATCATAACTGCCCTCTGAAAGACCCAACAAGCAGCTGAAAGAGTCAGGTGCAGATATTTACCTCCAACCAATGGGCAGAAACTGCTGACCCATGTGTTTGAATTAGGGAAAAGCTGGAAGAAGCTGAGGAGGAAGGCCACCCCGTAAGAGGACTAGCAGTCTCAATTAACCTGGACCCCTGAGATCTCTCAGACACTGTATCATCAACCAGGCAGCATACACCAGTTGTTATTAGTCCCCCAATACACATATGGCAGAGGACTGCCAGGTCGGGATTCAGTCAGAGAAGATGTACCTAACCCTTAAGTACTGGAGGCCCCAGAGAATAAAGAGGTCTGATGGGGTGAGGCATAGAGAGGTGGGGACATCCTCATGTAGACAAGGGGGGAAGGAGTTATGGGATATGGAATAGTCAGAGTGTGGGCCAGGAGAGGAATAAAATCTGGAGTGTAAAAACAAAACAAAACAAAAAGATTAAATAAATTAAATAAATAAAAATGTGTATAAATATATATGTAGATAATTCAAATCTTTATTTATTCATTAGGTTTACAATTACAGAATGCTTTCATTCCTTCTGTAAATGTGAAAAATATCCTGCAGTGATATGAACTCGTTTTTCAAACAAAAAAAATGGTGGTATTCAAGCATTGTTATAAAATCTCATGACTTGAGAGATTATTTACAGTGAAAGACTTAACAGTGTGGTTGGTAGCCCTCGTGATGTCCAGAAAACAAGTAAGTTGTTGGCTGAGATAGACACAAAAAAACACAAGTGCAGTGAACATAAAATGCCTGGGAAGCAAACCACAGACACATTCTAGCAGGCATTAGAGGACAGAACCCTAGAGAATGGAGCCCAAAGATACACACTTGAGGGCCTTTCCCTGCCAAGAAGCCATACAAGTCTACCTTGCAGAGGAAAGGTCATTTAGAGCCACTGTGATATAACAAATAAATGTAGAATGTATGAGGAATACCTGTGCAGCCAAGCCAGAGAAAGTTAGGACAGCAATGTCAGCATGAAGAGCTGTGAGAACATTTTGAGAAAAGATGGCAGACATTCAAAGAAGTGTTGACAGTGCCAAATGTTCATGGAAAGAGAAAAGGGGAATCTGAATGGGTGAGCAACTTTGTCAACCACAAGATTAAAAGGTAAAGAGGAAGATAATGTAGATAACCAAAGCAAAGTCGCTCAGCTCCTTTTGGGAGAACCCGAGGGCAGAATGTTGGTAATACACACAGAAGCTGAGGTGTGAGGAAAATGAACAGTCCTTAAAACATTTTTCCAGTTTGTGTTTGTGTGCAGTGTGTGCATGTATGTGTAAGAGAAAAAGAAAAAGAAAGAGAGAATAAGAAATCTCACAGAAAAGATTCCAACCGTTTTCATTAGTTAAACTATTTCCATCAATATTAAAATGACTGGACATTTGTAGAGGGAATCTTCTGCACAAACCTCACCATTAGGACTGCCCTGACATGGCTTCCACGAAATTCTTAACACATCTCGGCATCCCCACTCTCTTTGAAACTTCTCAAGTCTAAGAGAAAAACAAAAGAGCAAACGGTACTCATAAGCAGACCCACCAGTAGACTGGAAGAGACCATCAAAATCAGGGCAGAAATAATTGAAAAACAGCCACCAAACCCAGACACTGCTGTTAATGCCAAGAAGTGCTTGCTGACAGGATCCTGATGTAGCTGTCCCTTGAGAGGCTCTGCCAGATCCTTACCAATACAGATGGGGACTCACATAGCCAACCATTGGACTGAGCATGGGATCCCAACTGAAGAGTTAGGGGAAGGGCTGAAATGATTTGCATCCCCATAGGAAGAACAACAATATCAAACAAACAAACAAACACTCAGAGCTCCTAGAGGATAAACCACCAATAAGGAGGACCCATGGCTCCAGCTGCACATGTAGTACAGGATGGCCTTATTTGACATCAGTGGCAGGGAAGGCCCTTGATATTATGAAGGCTAGATTCTCCAGTGTAGGGGAATGATAAGGCTGCAAAGGGGGAGTAGGTGGGTGGAGGACCACCCTCATACAAGCAGAGGGGAGGGGGATGGGATGGGGGTTGGTGAAGGGGAAACTAGGAAGGGGTTAACATTTGAAATGCAAATAAATAACCAATAAAAATATAAAAAATAAATAAAATAATTTAGAAATAATACACGGAATTGATGAAATGAGGAGTTGGTTTTGCAAAGATGAACAATACTGACAAACTTTGTCAGATTAACAAAAAGAATGAATAAAATAAAAATAGTAAAATTGGAGATTAAAAGGAAGAATAAAAATACACACAGGAAATTCAGAGAATCTTAAGGATATACTTTAAAAATCTGTATTACACCAAACTGGTATATCTAAATCTAATATATATATAATATATTAGATTATATATGATATATAAACTAACATATATTCTATCTAAACCCACATACACATGTGTATATATGCATATAGATTCAGAGATAGATAGATAGATAGATAGATAGATAGATAGATAGATAGATAGACAAGGAGAGTCTATCAAAATCAAACAAAGATGACACAAATAAATTCAGTAGACTTATAACACCTAATGACATAGAGACAGTAATTAATATTTTTCAACTAAAAATCACACAGGTCTTGTTAGATTCATGAGAAATTCTACTATGATAAAAAAATAAAAGCTAATAGCAATATTCCTTAAATTATTTCACAAAATAGGAAATAAAGGAACATAGCTAAATTACGTTTATGAAACTAGTATTACTCTGACATTAAAATCCAATAAATACCCAATAAAAAGCAAAGAAAATCACACCCTAATATTACTAATAGACATGATCAAATTAAAAAAACAAACTAAATCAATGAACACATCAACAATATCACCCAAGATGTCTTTGCCACTCTTGTACTAGTAGGCATGACCAGCCAGGGCTATCATTGTTGAATCTCACAGAGGTTACACCCTGGTAAGACTGATGACTGCCTTACTCATCCATTGGAATGCATATTATCTTACAGCACTGTGAAATTTAGTATGTAAAACTGAAGTTTCCAAGTGACTAATATCCTGGTATCTATCTGTTCTCTGACTCAAATGTCTGAGATCTTCAAGAACAGGCACTCACAATCATGTTCTTGAGTGTGAACAGAAGCAACAGCAGTTTCCTATAAAGTTTTGAATCTATGAGTGCTAATGGGCAAGAATTTCAGTAAAGGCAGCCCATTCTTAACATGGACCTTAATATCTGTTGGCCAGTGGTATATAATAGGAACATTATGGAATAATTACATCTCTCTGTCTCTGTCTCGCTGTCTCGCTGTCTCTCTCTGTCTCTCTGTCTCTCTGTCTCTCTCCGTCTCTGTCTCTGTCTCTGTCTCTCTCTCTCTATCACACACACACACACACACACACACACACACACACACGCACACACACATGATTAGATTAGATTATTCAATGTTAAACTTCCACATGGTTTTCTAAAAAGGCCTTAGTATTGGTTATCTCTTCCCATATTTCTTCCTCTACCTTTCCTCCCTTTGACCATGTCAATTTAGCCTTTTGTGTTCTTTTATTCCCATTTAATCCTTTATAACGTTGTGTTCAATTTCCCTTTCTTATACCAGTAACCCATGATACCTGACTAGTGTCCTAAACTCTATGATATTCCGAATGAAACACACATATTCAAATATTCAAAGCTATCACTCACATAGGAAGAACTGCATGCCATTTTTATCTTTTTATGTCTAGATTACCTCATTTAAAATGAGTGTTTCCAGTTACTTCAAACTACCTTTGAATTTTATAACTTTGCTTTTTTTGAAAATTGAAAAATATTCATTATATAAATAGATTGTACTTTTATTTGCTATTAGTCACTTGATAGACATTAAATATCTTTTTCATTGCAATAATATTGTGAATAGAAAGGCAATAAACACATGTAATACTATATATTCATGTAAACACTATATTCTTCTATAGTAGAATATAGAGTCCTTAGGGCATTTGTCCAAACATGATATAGCTGGATCATGTGGTATATCTACTTCTAGCTATTTTGAGAAACCTCCAAGCTGATTTCCATAGCAGACATACCACTCTGAACATTTGCGAATAAATATTACCCTCCTTCACATCTACTCCAGCATTTGATGTTATTTGCTTGCTTGCTCGCTTGCTTGTTTGCTTGCTCGCTTGCTCGCTTGCTTTTGGCTATTCTGATTGTGGTAAAGTGAAATCTCAAATCAGTCTCAAATTACAATTTTATGATCTAACATTGCTTTAAGTATTTGTTTTGTTTTGTTTTGGTTTGGTTTTTGGTTTTTCAAGACAAGGTTTCTCTGTGTAGCCCTGGCTGTCCTGGAACTCACTCTGTAGACCAGGCTGGCCACGAACTCAGAAGTCCACCTGCCTCTGCCTCCCAAGTGCTGGGATTAAAGGCATGCGCCACCACCGCCCGGCTGCTTTAAGTATTTGTGTTTTTGTATCTTTGCATTTCATCTGCCTCAACCTCTTTAATTTCATGCCCAATTTTAATTAAGACATTTGTTTTCATGATGTTTAAAGCTTTTTTGTTTAGTTCTCTCTACATTTTCTAATATTAATCTCTTCCTCCTCACATTATAGATTGCCTCAGCATTCAAATGATAGGGTTCTCTGCTTTGTTGGTTTGTTTTTAATTTACTTTGAAGTTCCATGAACAAGTTAGTCATATTCCTGAGGTACAGGGGTGGTTCAACAGAAGAGAGACAAAGAATGATGGAAGCCCCACAAATGGACTTAAAGACAAAATTGAGTGATCATTTCAATAGATACATTAAAAAAAAACTTTGACAAAATCCGATATATCTTCATGATAAAAAGTCTTAGGAATATAGAATGAAAGGCAACATACCTCAACATAGTAAAAGTTACTTATAAAAAAATTCCAAAGCCACCATCATCATTGTAAGTAGAAAAAAAAACAAAATCTTAAGGCAACCACATAGAAGGAAGAAACTAAACAGCACTGGGCACTAACTCTACTCTTTTAATTTTGTTCTTGAAGCATTAGCTGAAACAACAAGGCAAAATGTCTGGCTACTTCACTCAGGATATTTCCTAGTTCCATCCATTAAAACCACTTTGGAAATCAATCTGGCCATTCCTGAGAAAATCTGAAGTAGTTCTACCTGAAGATCTGGCTATAACACTCCTGGGCATATACCCAGAAGGTGCTCCAATATATAATAAGGACACATGCTCCACTATATTTATAGCAGCCTTATTTATAATAGCCAGAAGCTGGAGACAACTCAGATGTCCCTCAACAGAAGAATGGGTACAGAAGATGTGGTACATTTACACAATGAAGTACTACTCAGCTATTAAACACAGAGACTTCGTGAAATTCTTAGGGAAATGAATGGTTCTATCTATGTTTTTAACCACTTGAAAAAATTAATCTTTTCCATGCTATTACATTCTAAAAGATAAAAGGAGGAGAAACTAGACATACCAATACATATCATTGCATCATACAATTGTCTTCCTCTGTTTAAGGAATATGTTTCCAAATAGTAAACTCATATTTGTCAAGTTTTGATATAAGATATGCTTCTGTTTCTTCAATGAATGTCTCCTTAAGTTGGATAGATATGATGACAAAACCTAACAGTTTGTTCGATATGTTCAATGTGTGTAGGAGGCAAAGTAACACAATAGGAAGTACGATAAAAGAAGGTAGTATATGAAACTACTGGGGAAATATTTAAGTAAACTTTACAGATAGGCCAAACAATCCAATAGAAATATAGTTTCATACATTCTACTTTCATTTTATGATTCACTGGGGGCCATGAATGATCAGAGTGAGTGGTATATTTATGCCCATTGAATAAAGCAGGGAACATAATTTTGGCACTTAGAATTATTGTGAAAATTTATAGCTGTATGTCTTGCTGTATGACATATTCTCAGTCATGTCTATGATTTATTTGAAAGTTGGTCTACCATATAACATCGAATTATATCATTGTTCCTGTGAGGAAATATAAATTTTTATACAATCTGCTCTACATTAAGGTGCCTGAAATGCAGTGTGGTGACAAGAGGGACCTACTCATAGTTGTTTTATGAACATTTCTTGGCTGGATTTATGACTACAGTATAAAATGTACCTTGTGAATATGTTATAATTTATATAAACCAGATTTTAAAATAGCAAGATACACATATATATAATATATTTATATTATATAAATATATTACACTATATATATATATATATAAATTTTTCTTAATTCCTATCTTTAAAATCCTTTTGTAGGATGACCTTTGTGAATTAAATTTCATTCTGTGTTGTCTTCTTATTGGTGTCTTTTTATATAAAGGTAGTATCTGCCTTAATTCCTGGGCTTGATGTGTTCTTTCTTGTTATACATTTGTACCATTTGATTATACTACCCTTCTGTGAGCATTAAGGGAAGAATGTGTATCACATTGTTTGTAGTAATACACTGCCTCCACATTGCTATACACAGAATAAAAATAATGCTTTATTAATCAAAAATGTATTTATAGGTGGGATTTCTGGCTTCAGAGTACCAACATTCAACATACACCAAAACAGTGAATGAGACACAGGAGGTATTTTGCTTTGCTTTCTATTGCTCTGATAAGCTGATTACAAAAAAGCAACAAAGAGAATGAATAGAAATATGCAGCTTCCGGGGTTTGAAAAACTTCTACAAAGTCCCAGAGACCTGGGATGCAGGAGGCTCCCAAGACTCAGTGTGGATGTCTTGAACCAAAATGCCCAACAATGAGGATCTGGAAACAGAAGAGACCACCTGCAATAGTCATACAAGGCTCACAGTGGAGGACTGGGAACACCAACCTACCTGGGTTTATGGCACCCTAAACCTGAAATTGCTCCTGTCTAAAAGAAATACAAGAACAAAAATGAACCAGAGACTGAATGAATGGCTGACAAGTGAATGGCCCAACTTGAAATCTATCCCATGGGCAGGCACCAAAATCCTACACTATTGCTGATGCCATATTGTGCTTACAGACAGGAGAAAAACATTGATGTCCTCTGGGAGGCTCTAGCAGCAGTTAACTGAGTCAGATGCATATACTCATTGGATGGAGGTCAGGGACCCCTATGGAAGAATTAGGGAAAGATTAAATGAACTGAAGGGGATGGCAACCCCACACGAAGACCAACAGTGCCAACTAACCTGTACCTCAGGGAGCTCCCAGATTCTGAACCACCAACCAAAGAGCATACACAGGTTGGTATGAGGCCCCTGGTACATAAGTAGCAAAGGACTGCCTTGTCTGGCCTCAGTAGGAGAGAACATGCCTAATCCTATAGAGACATGATACCCCAAGGTAGGGGAATACCCAGGGGTTCACCCTCTAAGAGGTGAAGGGGGATGGGAGAACTTTTCAGGGAGGAACTCAGAGGAAGAACAACACATGGTTAATAAGAAAACCACACACATACACACACACACACACACACACACACACACACATACACACACATCTGACATGGGGGATGAATTGATTTATTTGGTTCTACTTCCAAGTCACAGGTCAACATTGAAAGAAACAAAAGCGAGAGCTTAGGGAAGGAACCTGAAATGAAGAATAAAACATGGAGGGATGCAGTTAACTGATTTTCTCCCAATGACTTGCTGACTTTGTTTTCTGTTTTTCTTTGTTTTGTTTCATTTTGTTTTGTTTTGTTCTGGTTTTGTTTTTTGTTGCTGCTGTTTAGCTGTTTTTTTTTGTTTTAGTTTATTGTAGATTTTTAAAACAGGCAAGATCACAGGGTAACTTTAACAGCAGTGGAATGAATCTTTTCCCCCAAGTTATTAATCAAGAAAATGTCTCCACAGGCATGCCTACAGATTATTCTGCAAGAGGCTACAGAAGTAAAGATGAACAAAAGCTCATTTGTTAGTGTTAACACTCAGGATGGTACTGATGATAGATGTATTTAAGTCCCTCCTAGGCTGATCTGTCCCTAAAATGCAATGATATTCACCTCTAAAAACATACAAAGTCATATACAAGCTTAACAGGTTATATTTAGAAATATATATTGTATGTATATAATATATATGTATATATACATATATATATATAATATATATATAATATATATTATATTTTAATATATATAATATATATTTTATATATATATAATATATAAAATATATAAAATATATATTTTATATATATATATATATATACATATATATATACATATATATATAAAATAAAAATTAGTACAAAGAGGAGGGTATGAACTTAAAGCAGATGTTGGTAGGCCCAAATTGGAGGGTTTAGAAGGAGCATTAAGAAGGAAGAAATGTAGTAACTAAATACTATTCTCAAAATTTAAAAATAGAGTAACTTTAATTGAGGTGTTCTTGATCTAAAAATAAAAGTGTATATGTAATACAAAGACTATAAACATTAGACAGATACATGCTGATATTGTTTATTAGTTATAGTTGATTCATACCTATATACACATATATAGGTACATATATATGTATATATATATGTATATATGCATAATATCTTGCAATAGTAAGGTAAAGAGAATCTGAACAGAATTCAACATGCCAATTCAACCATTTTAATATGCCAATGGTATTTTGGAAATCTTCAAGATATTCCTTGGTTTTAGACTCAATACATGAATATCTATTCTATAATCCTAGGCTGACATGTAGAAGAAAAAAATATTTAATTTAATTTAAATGTTTTTTACTCACTTTACATCTTGCTCACTGTCTCCCTCCTGGTCTCCCCCTGCCACAATCCTTCCCCGATCCCTTCTTCCTTCAGGTGCTTGGATTATCTGTGTGTGCCTTTTTATCATTTTCATGCACTGCTTCACTTTTATTCACTCCCTTTGTTTTTTACTGTCCCCTTCTACTTTTAGTTTGCTCTCTATTTTTCTCTGTTGTGTTCAAATAAATTGTTTGTCCTATTTTACACATTTGCTTTCAATTTCCATGTTCAGTAATTAATACCTAACTACATACAATATTATAATTGTTGTCTTTTCCTTACCAAACTTTTGGACTTGAAGAAATGATAACTTTTAGCTGACTATTCCTGTATTTGCCTAGTGGTCACATTATTGGGTATGGATTTTTTTCCGAGTACTGTTGTACTCTTGCCATATTGCTGGAGGTCACACCTGGTCCCTCTAACAGATGACCTGAACCTCAAGTCCAAAGTGTAGAAACAACTTCAGAATCACACTGGAATTTAATTCCACTTGAACACTGAAAATTCTTCAAATATAATAGCAGACTATTTAGAAATCTTTAAAATCAAAAGTCTATCCTAAATTTTGTTAACATCAGTGTGAGCAATATGAATTGACCAAATTTAGTCTTCCCAAAGTACAAGTTTCAGACCAAAATAAAAGACTGGTGACTATTGAAGCCACTAAGTGTCACTTTGAGATGTGCCTTTTGGGGCAGACATGATTAGACCAGGTTTTACAATAATAAGATGTGTCTGAAATCCATGACATTGCTGTTGAAACAACAGGCATCTCTCCTGAGAATATTGTTAGTAAGATACAAAGTAAAATGAAAATTCAATTAGTGAAGGTGTAAAGAAGGTCAAAGGTTGTTAGAAGGGCAGGCTAAGAGGATACCTGGTATGTATGAACATAGTCCTTGCCAACAATCGTCATCTGCAAAAGTACAAAATGAAAAATGTGGTCACTGAACTTGTTGACATTACTGAGAAGGTTTTCAAGTAGAATATTCAAAGTGCCATCTGGTATCTTCTCATCACCCAAAATAACATGTTAAAGAAAAGCTGTGACATAAACTTGCATTTAAAGTGTAAAATGCCTCCAGTGTTTTAGATTGTAAAATAATCTGTTTTTTCTTTCCAGTCTATCCTCAAGGCAACAAACAATCCAATTACCAAATAATAAGTTTGGGGATTACAACAGCCCAAGATTAAATCATAAAAAAAAATTTAAGAGAATTAATCATAAAAGGTTTCAGAAAGATTGAAGTCCTAAATATGGCTTCAGGAAATTCCTTTCAGTTCATCTTCATAAAATAGTCAGAGTATGAGCATTTATGGGTGCTTTTCCTGAATAGTTTACATGTGCATGAAAGTAAAGATATGCTCATAGCTATGCTTTTGTTAGGTAGCCTGTATTTTGTAAGTCTCTGTTATGTAAATGTTATATATTACATATATGCATAAATTTTATGCATTTATAATTTTTGACTTACACTACAAAAAAACAAGAACACTGGTATGTTTATAACAATAATGGAAATGCAAATAAAAATTTTTGTAAACATGAATGAAAACATACACTTGAATTAAGTAAAATTAGATAAATTATATAAAAATTCAAATAGCTTCTACAACAATCCTCTCTGATGTTTGCCATGGCTTATGTTCTATAATGACCTTAACTGTTGTAGAAAAGAAAAAACAACAATTTATTAAAATCTGGAAGAAGCCTAGAATTCCTTTGTTATTGTACTCAAACCAATTTTCCTGTAATGTAAACCGGTTGTTTTTGTCACTTCACACTCCCATTTTTTTCTTACATAAAATGGAGAGAGTAATAATATCTATATTATGGAGTTTTGATAAGATTAAAGAAAATTCTTTAAAAACTGCCCAGTACCCAGCAATAACAAACTTCACCAGACAAATTTCAATGAGTCATCTTTTTATAAACAAATGTCATCTGTTTTGCCAGTTATGATGATAACTCTGAAAAAAACTCTATATTTGTGACTTTTATTCATCTTTTATCATCCAGAAATGATTATCAAGGAAATTTTGTTTTTCTGGTTTTTGATTTTCTTTCATTCTTTTATTTTTCCTGAATTTTAGCATTCACAGCTCTGTCTTATTGCAAACTCTTACTAGTTCTGGAATTGTACTGTAGCAGTGGTAGTAATATGGAGTTATATTTTCTTTTCCTTCAGTATTTTGAACATTGTAATCCACTGTCTAAGACTTTGTCTATTAGTATACAAAACTGAGCCATCAACCTAAATTTAACTGCTTTTAAAATAAATGCATTGGTTTACATTGTCAAAGATATTCTAGATTTGTCCTGAAATTCAATAACTTAATTTTATATCATATACAGTCATCATTTAAAAATAGTAGTCTTATAAAATGTCTATTAACAGGCTGCATTTCAATTAATTTAATGATATATTTTCTATTTACCTACAAGGGTACCATTGTTTTTCAAATCTTCAATATAACGATAGGATTACAGTCTTCAATTCTACAGAGAAAATCAGCCCTGCTTATAGGGTTCCTGTTTCTTTACTTCTAGTGAGATTGTGGTGTGCCTATGATGTTAGTTGCTTTCTTTCTTTCATGTGTGTGTGTGTCTTTTGTGTGTCTATATGTGTGTGTGTGTGTGTGTGTGTGTGTGTATGTTTGTTCACATATATCCAAGTACATGTAGCACAGTGATCAACCTCAGGCATAACTTCTAAAGAGCCATCTACCTTGTTTTTTGGGACCTTAGACTCACAAATTAGGAAAGATTAATTTACCAGAAAATGTCACAAATCACCTCATTTCAATCTTCCCAATACAACCCTTAGGATTTTTACACAGGTGCTATGTAATTGAAGTTAGATCTTTATCATTTTTTGGTAAACAATAACCTACTGATTTACTGTTCAAATTGCAGATAATTTTATAATTTTAGTAACTGTATATAGAACAGAATTTTAATAGAGATGGCATATACATAGTGGATGAGTATAGTTGTTTTCAAAGCTGGAATTAATAACTTCATTGAAGCATCCACACTTTGGCCTTCTTCTTGAGCTTCATATGGTCTGTGAGTTGTATGTTGGGTATTCTGAGCTTTTGTTCTAATACCTTCTTATCAGTGAGTATATACCATGTGTGGTCTTTTGTAACTGAGTTACTTCACTTCAGATTATATTTTCAAGTTCCATCCATTCGCCTGTGAATTTCATGAATTCATTGCTTTTAATAGCTGACTGGTACTCCATTATATAAATGTACCACATCTTCTGTACTCATTCTTCTGTTGACAAATATCTGGGTTGTTTCCTACTTCTGGTTATTATAATAAGGCTGCTAAGAACATACTGGAGCATGTGTTCTTGTTATAAGTTGGAACATATTTTGGGTGTATGCTCAGGAGTGGTATATCTGGGTCCTCAGGTAGTACTATGTCCAATTTCCTGAGGAACTGCCAGACTGATTTCCAGAGTGTTTGTAACAGCTTGCAATCCCACTAGCAATGAAGGAGTGTTCCTCTTTCTCCACAACCTCTCCAGCATCTGCTGTCACCTGAATTTTTTATCCTAGCCATTCTGACTGATGTGAGGTGGAATCTCAGGGTTATTTTGATTTGCATTTCCCTGATGACTAAGAATGTTGAACATTTCTTTAGGTGCTTCTCAGCCATTCGGTAATCATCAATTGAGAATTCTTTGTTTAGCTCTGTACCTCATTTTTAACAGGGTTATTTGGTTCTCTGGAGTCTAACTTCTTGAGTTATTTGTATATATTGGATATTAGCCCTCTATCAGGTATAGAATTGGTAAAGACCTTTTCCCAATTTGTTGGTTGCCATTTTGTCCTATTAACAGTGTCCTTTGCCTTACAGAAGCTTTGCAACTTTATGAGGTACCATTTGTCAATTCTTGATCTTAGAGATCTTAGAGCATAAGCTATTTGTGTTCTGCTCAGGAAATTTTCCCCTGTGTCTATGTGCTTGAGGCTCTTCCCCACTTTCTTTTCTATTAGTTTCAGTGTATCTGGTTTTATGTGGAGGTCCCTGATCCAGTTGGACTTGAGCTTTGTACAATGAGATAGGAATGGATTGATTTGCATTCTACATGCTAGCTGCCAGGTTCTGATGAAGCCAAGTAGTCTTGGTTTCTGTTGGTAAGATTCTTGTTTGCTTTCCACCATCTGTTGATCTCTGGTGTTAGATGTTCTTGCTGTCTCTGACTACAGTTTGTTCCTCCAGTGGGTCTGTAAGCCTGTGTCAGCACTTCTGCATGATCAGCTGTCCTCTGATAAAATCTTACACAGAGGGCTGTGGATCAGTTCTGTCCTGAGTCCTTGGGTCAGAGCATACCCTGTAGACACTTTCGGGAAAGGTGCAGTGAGGGCTTTGGACCTGTTGTCCCTCCTGGGTGTGGTCTGAGGTAGAAAGGATCCTGACCAGGCTGCCCTGCCACTTGTGAGGCCTGTTGTGCCTCCCAGCTGGCAGGCTCTGCACTTGCAGGGAAGGGGCAGGGAGGGCCACAGATCCACCGCTGTCACTCCTAGGTGTAGATGGAGGTTGAAAGAGTCCTGTCCCAGCTACCCTGCCACTTGTGAGGTTCTATTCTTATTTTACAACTCAGACACATAAATGAATTAATCCAGCTCTCTTATTCTGAATTGATTAAAATAGCATTTCTTATAATTTATGCAAGACTGAAGCCCTATCCATTCTTATACTATTTTTTTAAAGATTTATTTATTTATTGTATGTAAGTACACTGTAGCTGTGTTCAGACACTCCAGAAGAGGGCGTCAGATCCCATCACAGATGGTAGTGAGCCACCATGTGGTTGCTGGGATTTGAACTCAGGACCTTAGGAAGAGTAATCAGTGCTCTTAACCACTGAGCCACCTCACCAGCTCCATTCTTATATTATTAATAAGCTATTTTAAATTTCTTTATATTTAATTTTATTTTTCCAAAAGAGGTCTTATAGTTCTTATAACATCAAAATCACACAAAAATATAATACACACACACACACACACACACATATATGTATATATAAATACATATTTCACATATGATAGATTGCTTCTGGATTATATAATTAAAATAAATGATCACTGATTGTGTCCAAAATAACCATTTAAGGTATTGAGAAAAAATGTAAAATCTTCATTATACATCATAATGAAATTTAATTATTTCACATCAGATTTAATTACTTCACATCATATATATATATATATATATATATATATATATGAAAGGTATAACATATAACAGTAAACTAGAATGTTGAAGAAAATGTAAGGCCTATTTATGAGCTGAAGCTTTATTATTTCTGTTTGTTAAATACCAGATTTTATCTGGTATAGTCTGTTTTTCTCTGCCTCCCTATATGCTACTTGTAAAGACTCTAATAGTTGCTCTGAGGAGGTTATAGGGAAGGTATATGCACACAGAAATTGCTCTCTATCCCTCTTCAGTAAACTCACTCTAATATTTCACCTAATATTGAATATTTAATATTCAATAAAATATGCTAATATGCTTATGTTTGCAGTATTACAACTAACTATATATGATAATACCTATTCTTAATTCTACTTCACAGAAAGTCTACTTCAGCAGGAAGACTGAAGTGAATATATCTAGATTTATATACATTAAACTTTATAATTTAGGAAATTAACAAATGTGCCAATGGTATTTGTGGAAATGTGACAAAATAAGTCTTCTGTTTGCTAGTAGGCTAAATTCAAAATGTAACATGAAAAGGCTTCTACATGTTTGTGTAGCTACTAAGGACACAGAGATTTAAGGAAAGCAAAGAAAAAGCAGATCTCTGGAGAAGTTTGTGGAGTTCATGGATATGTTATGCTTTTATTTTAGCCACAGGACATTTGATATGAAATAGAACGCATAACCTTAACTGCAATAATTCAATGACTCCTAAACTCTTTGTCTAATTAAATTTCAGATGGTGATCACTAAAGACAGATTTTTTTAAAACAAACAACAAAATTCAATGTGATCTTAAACTTTTACTTTTTAGCATAGACTTAAGCTTATTGTCATGTTTAAACAAGAAATAAATTGTAGGGAACTTCAGACATTAATGAGAATATGAATGCCAAATTTTAAACATAAAAAATTTGCTTGAAGAAAAATGAATGCCAATATTGATCTAAGAAAAGTCAAAAATATTTGAAAAATGAGAATATTAGAAATAGAAGACTATATTTACATTAATTCCAAACTACCAGAGATCATTAATGGATTTTGAGTAACTTAGAAAACTTATAAATAGGGGTACAAAAGAACAAACATTTGTTTAAATGTCTTTCGGGTGTTCTTTGTTGTGAATGGCTGCTGGGTGGTATGAGCCAATACTTGATCTCTCTCTAAAGTTGTGAAATGTTTAATTTATTTTCAAATATACTCCCTTCAGGATAGCTGTTTATCTCCTATTTCCTTTCCCCCAAAGATAACTCAACTTGGGCGGCTATTTTTGCTAAATTACACATCTCCTTAGGCATTGCTTATTTATTTCTAAATGGTCTTTCTCTGGGGTGATGTATGGAACATTTGCTTTCTCTATAATAAAGAAAAACTATGTTTTATTAATGAACACAGCATGTTAGCATGCAAAACCTATATAAACAAAGTAATTGATTTCTGAAAATTATAAACATAGAAATTTTTGTGATTTAATGTGAATCTGCAGTCCTGAATTTTTAAAGTCTTATACCATTCTTTAGTAAAAGCAAAGCAAAACACCAACCTCATGTTTTAGTGATTTTTCAAGTTTCTGTTTGTACTAAAGCACACAGCCCTCTGCAGACATAATAGCCCATCTACAAAGACAATTTTGAAGATCACACCTAAAATTGTTTTGTTTTCCACTTGTTTGTGGATTGGGTGACAGAAATGATATCTGATGTCCTATCCTAGTCTATCTCTCCCCATATATTTTCTTCATGAGCATCTCTCAGTTAAGCTAGAGCTATTTGCTACTCAATAAGTCCTAAAGATGCTCTAGTCTGTTTCTCACCACTATCATTCCTAAAGTACTGGGGTCATTGGCTTGTGCAGCTACCCACATCTTCATAGGTGGGTGTTAGGGTCAGAACCTAGGTCCTCAAGCTTGTGCGGGAAGCTCTTACCCACTGAGCTATCTTTCCTGCTCCTCTGCAAATGGTCAATGCTTATAAGTACACAGGCAAATGACAATTAAAAATGTTGATTCATTCTAAATATCACCTCTAAACATGATCAAATAATATCTACAGACTCTTTCAATCTAAACAAAATCATCCTAATTAATCTGTAAAGAAAAATCCTCTGAATTATTATAAATTAAATAGCACATAAGGAACAATATTAAAAATAAAAACTTAACATTTGAATTAGTAGGTGATATGGTCTAAGTTTTTGAACTCATTTACTGGTAGAGCACTGGTTTTCATTAAAATTAAAGTAAAACTTAATAATATGTGCACTGTGGTTCATACGATTCTGCTAGCATGACTATCATGAACTGGGTGTTTGACTTTAAAGTAGCCTAAGTATATTTCTAGGATTCCTAACATTTCTGACATTAAATTATGATACATATGGACATTTCCCTGGGATCTTCTATCACACAAACCAATTTGAAGTGAACATTTCTGGTTGATGTAAGCAGATTTCGTAATAAATTATATAGCTTTTGTATTTTTTTTAAATCTCTCTCTCTCTCTCTCTCTCTCTCTCTCTCTCTGTATGTGTGTGTATGTGTGTGTGTGTGTATGTGTGTGTGTGTGTGTATCTGTATGTTTGGGTAGCAATATATGAGTGTAGGTGCCTTTGGGGTACAGAAGGTGATGTCATATTCCCTAAAGACCAAAGAAAATAGTAGCTGTAAGCCCAGGGTTGTAAATCCAGTTCAAGTCCTGTGCAGGAATAGCAAGTGTTCTGATTAGTTGAGCAACCTCCTGGTCCCTAGTATTATTTTTTAATTTTTATTTGAGTAATTTTATCCATTACCCATTTCTTAACAGTTCTACTTTGTTTAGCTATTAAAACATGGCCCTAAGATGTTCTGTTATTCTTTCCTGTAGCTGTATTTCAATTCTAATAGCCTTCTCATAAATACCTCAAAAATATGAGCAAGTCTTATGAGATGAAGAGGAACTCATTATTACCATTATTAGCATGATTGAGAGATTTGGTAGCAGATACACACAGGGCCCTAAAAGGTAGCCTAGAAAAAGCTAGGTAATGCTTCAAAACCATTCTGCATTTTTCTGTATATGTGTTGGAAAGGCATCATGGAAAATCTCTGAAACATCTTTCTATTATTTCTCCCATTGTCTAAATTGTCCTTCATCCATAAAGTTCTTTTGAAAAACAGATGCTTTGATACCTCGAGTTTCCTCTTCTGAAAAAGAAAAATCTCTCATTCTTTACAGTGCAGACAGGTTGACAATTTTCCCATCTTTCTCTGCTGTCTCATTTACCTGCAGGAAGCTTAGTTAGTCTCACCATGGCTAGAACGATTGGTTATATAAATGTTTCTTCTACCTAGTAACTAAGTTCATTGGGCTATGTTCTGCATCCTGGAAAGTACTAACCTATGAGTACATGCAGCTACACTCTTCACAACTTTCTTTAAAAATGTAATCTAACAATAGTTAGATTTAACACTTTTTTTTTTATTTCTGATCAATCACAATACCATTCACTAGTCACATCTCTGCCAACATTGTGTTCTGAATATACATTTTTTTTTCTTTCTGACATAGGCCAGAGTTTTAATTGTTTTCTCCATTGAGCCCTCAACAAAATCATCCATATCCTGCATTCATGGTGAAACATGCTTGTCCATTATTCCTCTGAGAAATTGTCTTGCCTCTACGCATTGACAGTTCAAAAGCTGCTCCCGTAAAACAAAGAGTCTATTAATGGTGGTTGCTTGAATTAGACATGTCACCCACAGTCTCACACATTTGCACACTTGGTCCAGATTCCTGTACTGTGTAGGGAGGTTATAGAACCTGCAGGAAGTGTAAACTTGCTGATGGAAGTCTAAACAGGAACTACATGGAGTCTAATGTCTTACTTCTACTTGGCTACCCCAATGTTTGTCTTTGAGAACAAAGTTTCCTGCTCCAGTTGCCTATATCCATACCATTATATATATATATCTCCATTCATCATTATGGAAAGGAGTGGTTAAATACCTTCTTTCTCTATGTAAGTCATTTTGGTTTATGGTATTTTATCCTGCCAACAAAAGTAAATAATACAAAAATCAATATTCCCATTTAATACTGCTAATTTTCTGTGTATAACATTTTCTGTGGCTAAAACTGAATAACTGATAAAGAATTGATGTATATTTTACTAGGGATTCTGGGAACTGAAAAATCTTAGGCATGGTGCTGGCATCTAGTGAGTACCTGTCTCCTATGTAATGATAGGATCATAAATATCACCTGGCAATACATCAAAATTCTGCCAATTTTAATGTCATTTCTACCTTCATAGGTATGACTCTTACCATCTCATTTAATATTCATTAGCTCCAAGGACCTGTACCAAAATGGAGTAAATACATGAATTGAAGGAGTAAGTTCCTACAATAGGAATTCATGTCTGGGGAAAAAAAATGGCTCCATTGGTAAAGTTTTGCCATATGTACATAAGGACCTGAGACTGGGTGAGGAAAGAATGAAAATAGTCACTTTCTATTGATAATAGGGATAATTCTTTAGAAATAATAACATACAGGCACTAAGTGTCAAAGTTCCCTATTTTGTAAAACAAATACTATTGGTTATAATGAAAGAGACAGAACCTATAGCAATAATAGTGTGTAAGATGACTATAACTTTATAAAAAATGCAAATAATCTAGACACAAAAAACAACAAAAATACCAGACATGGAAATGTACAAGTCTGGGCATTCAAGAGTCTGAGGCAGGGGGATGATAACTTTTAAAACTACATTGGTGTACAAAACAAGGTATTTCCCTCCAAAATAAAGTCTTTATAGAAATACCATAGTTACGTTGAACCCTAAAACAGAGTTAAAAAACATTAATTTTTTCGCCCAATGATCATGAAGTATCTCTTTTTTGTTGCACAGGACACATGAATACAGTCTGTATCATATTGCTTGTATGTGTTTTCAGGAGTGATGATTTGATAGTTTATAACCAGTGAATGTGGTCTTCCATAGAGAAGGCAACTTCTCTTGTTCTTAGCATGTCTTAGTGGATGATAGCTTTAAAATTAGTTTTCTTCCTAATCACAGCTGCCAGTTACAAAGTGACTAGACCAATCTCCAACTGATCATGCATGGATGAGGAGCAGGATTTATGAACAATGAAATTCCCTTTTCAAACTGTTCATGACATAATGCACCATGTCGAGAGACTTGTATACTTTTAGATAATTGCTTAATGAAGATCAATAAAAGCCAGTAGCTCTTTTACTATTCTAGGAGAAAGTTAGATCTGAGAATCCCCCCCCCAACACACACACACACACACACTACTTCATACTGTAGGAGTTTACACTTTATAGGTTCAGGTAGTTTATTCATATTCTATTTCTTTGTTACAACAACTACTCTTGGAACAAGAGCTTTCTCAGTACCGTAAACATCACTGGTGAATAGAAAAGTTTAAATTCCATCCTTTGTATATTAAATCACCTAAGCCTATTATTCTCTAACTGAACCAAACATTATGAACATAAATTGTCACTGAGATTCAATGATCATGATTAGTATAAAATAAATTTTCCTTGGCTGCATAGCTTAGGTATTATAATTGCATATTTTCATTTATTTCAATTTTAGGATTATGCACAACTCACATGTCTTTTAAAAACAAGTCTCCCTGATTGCTGTATTATTTTTTCATATATTAGTTTAAAAAAAAAGAACAAAGTCCTCAAATACATTTCTCCATTAACATTACTTTGTGGTTATATTCAATTAATATTTTTAATTCTTCATGTACTTCTATATTAAAACTTGCCTTTAAGCCTCTTATTTAGCATTTGATTAATTTTGTGTTAATAATAGTAGAGACTAATCCCCTGTGCCCAATTATTCCTTCATCATTTTTAACTTTCTCATTGGCATTTTTATGTATTTAATGTTTGGAATGTGTAAAGAACAATGATCTTGGAAATGAAAAGACTTTGGAATTTTTTATGCATAAAAGAAACACAGTTCTTTTGAATACAAATAAGATAATATGTAAGAAACACAGGCTTTGTGCAGCCAAAGGGTATGATTTATCCCACAAATTGTAAACTTGAAAGGACTAACATTGAGAGAACATTTTTCAATAATAAGTAATGGCTTTGTTCATGATCTTGAAAGGTAATATCCTAAGACAGCCATTAAAGTATGAGTTTCTACCTGTCTTCTCTTTTTAATGGTGGAGGGTCAGCTTCAGATTTTTAAATTGTTGACCTTTTTTTACTCTGGAGACAGACTTTAGATGGAGCATTCTATAGGATTTACTAGATGTGATGCTTATTATTGATTTTCAACTTAACAGGATCTAGGGTCGCCTGAGAGACAAGATTCAGTAATCACATGTGAAAATTGTCTTAATTAGATCACTTGAGATAGGCAGACGTACTCTAAATCTGGGGTGTATTATACCCTGGGTTTAGGTTTAGCATTGCATAAAGAGGAAGAAACTGCTAAGCATGGATATGCCCACACCATATTCTGCTCCTTGACGGTTTGTATAATGTGGTCAGTTGCCTGAAGGTCCTGTCAACATGATGCCCCTGCTGTGATAGACAATAACCTGGAACTGTCAATGAATGTGAATCAATCCTTCCTTAAGTTGGTTCTGTCAGAGAATTTTATCCTAATGACAAGAAAAGTAACTAAGACTCTAGGTATATTCAACTCTGCCTTCCAGGGTCTAAACACTTCCAGGAGGTCAATTTTATAACCATTTCTTACTCTGTCAGCATGTTCTCCAGGTTAAACCTGATTATCTAAGTGGGCATCACCCCTATTTTGTTAATCTCCACATTTAAAATGTACTTCAAATGAGTCTCCCTTTAAATCAGTTGTTGAATGCTATTTAGTGTAAGATTGATTGGGGTCAACTACTTGGAAGTATAGGTAATTATCTTTCCTTTCAATTTGTAGAGTATGTTAGAAATTTTGCAAGAGTATAAAATTTGAGGCATACCTGGAAGCTTACAGGTGATTACCCTGCTTTCAGAAACAAGGTTTTTAAGGAAACCGTGGAAGCAAGGCTAGGGAGAGGGGTAAATAGCAATGGCCTTGAAAGAGATATATCTACTAATAAGTGGATCAGCAGAGGACCATTCTGGATCTGTCTGGCAGTGGCCAGTTATCTGTCCTTGTATCTGCAGAGGTGGGAAGCTTAACCTCTTGTCATTTAAGCTATGGTGACTCTTAGGAATATTCAGAAGTCAACAATATTCCCTTTTAGAAAAAAATTCATGCTTTAGCATTGAAAGGAGGTTTGGTGTTGGTCTGGAGATTTCTCTGTAGATTCATACTCCTTTACAATTAGATTATCTCTTCTTACAGTCCACCAACCACAGTACCTAAAATTACATTTCAATCTAATTTTACTGCTTAAGATGTATTATGGTTTTAATGTGTGTCCTAAGGAATCATATTCTGTAAGGCTGGGCTATAGAGATAGTTTAGAGTTGAAGAGTCCCTACCAATTACTGTCTTCATTGTCACAATTCTAGAATGTCCTAACCTCCTTTCTAGTCTCCAGGGCATTAAGTTATCTATGTAAAATTTCTGAATTGTTTTTCATTTTGCTTTGAAAAAAAAAAAACTTAAGGAATTCTAAAAGAAATTTTGCTGATGTAGGCATTTCATTTAATTTTAATATTATTTATGACTGTAACTTTTTTTTTTTTACAGTCTGGTCAATATGCCTCTCCCAGTCTGCCCTCCCACAGTTCCTCATCTCATCTGTCTTTCCCCCCTGTCTCCAAGATGATGTCCTCATCTCGCCACTCAATTCCCCACCCCATTGCTTTACATGTTTTCTTACATGTCTGTTTAGCTCTACAAACTTGGACAGAATAGTCTGTTACTACAAACATATGTGGAGGAGATCTTGACCTCAGCATGAAAGGAAATATCAAGAGAGCAGAAAGGACTGGAAACTAATTATGATCTTCAAAGTTTCACAGCTAGTTACCTACTTGCATTAGGCTGGCAACCCCCTGAATTTCCTACTATCTGACACTGCTAAAGGACCAAGAACTGAGCACATGAGTTTTAGGGAAAAAGTTCACAGTCAAATAATGACGGAGAGTAAATGATACTTTTTAAAAGTTTGCACATATTTGAAATGAACATAATTTATATTGTTTTATTATGTGAGAGAAATAAATAGTTCTTCTAATGAAAAACATGTTATTATATACTTAAAAGAGAAGTTGAGGGCTGGAGAGATGACTGAGCAGTTAAGAGCACTTAACCATCTTAGATGACTGCAATTCTGTTGCTAGTAACTAAGTGCAGTTTCCAGCATCCACATTGGGCATCACACTTGCCTGTATGTCCAGCTTCAGGATAGTCTGACACCGCTGGCCGCTTTGGCTCCTATACTAACAAGCACCTACCACCCACACTGACTTACCACAAACTAGAGTTATCTATGAAGATTAAAAATCAACACAACAACTACAAAAAAAAAAAACATAAAAAACACAATTAAAAAATGCCTCCATAGTCAAGCATGTAGGGCATTTTTTTTTTAAACTTAGTGATTGATATGGAAGGCCCATTCTATTGTAGATGGAGCCATCTCTGAGCAAGTGGTCCTGAGGTGTAGAAAACAGGATGGGCTGAATCTGCTCTGAAGAAAAAGCAAGTAATCAATTTCCTTCACTCGTTTCTGTTTTGGGCCTGCCTTTAGTCCTTGCCCTGGCTTTCCTTCATGAAGGACTGTGATGGGAAAATATGAGCTTAAAGAAACCCTTTCCTCCATAAACTGCTTTTGGTTGTGGTATTTTATGATAGCAATAGAAAACCTATCTAAAATATACAAAGGCATACACACATACACATAATTAAAAATAAAAATATGTGGAAACAGAATAAGCAATAGTACTAGTTACTACAAAGGATATCAAAGTTTATATGAACATATACTGATTGTAATAATATTTGATATTACTTAAATGATCCTTTTTCTCATTTGTATAAAAACAGCTCTTATGAAAAATTGGTATACATGATAAATATAATTTAATATGACAAACAACTAATAAAAAATTAAACATGCTGATAAAATACTGATCTATGTAGAGTAATTGAATGTGAGAAGCAAAATTGACTATTAAATCACCATTTGCAAGTGATTTGAGATATATATATATATATTTAACTTAATTTAATTTATAAAAATTATCTCTTCAGTGTCATAGACAATAAAAATAAAACTATATACACAAATCAGGAAAGTGTCATCACAAAACCAAGATCAGACCTTCTAAAAGGTCTTCCATCAAAATAAAATATTCATATATATATATATGTATATATATATATATATATATAATTAAATTTAAGAATTTTTAAAACTTAGAGAGTAAAGGTTGCCAAAATACAAATCTAGTTCTAACTTTCTATGGTTCAAGGGTTATAGTTTACATAAAAAGATGGAATAGGAAAACAAAAATTTTAGAATAGTTGGAACAATTTGGAGGAACCATTACTAGTAGCTGTACATGTACTTTGTGCT
The DNA here is from genome assembly GCF_008632895.1 of Mastomys coucha. NCBI lineage: Eukaryota > Metazoa > Chordata > Mammalia > Rodentia > Muridae > Mastomys > Mastomys coucha. The sequence continues at coordinate 193,331,460 of NW_022196905.1, forward strand.
AATTGTATTCTTTGGTTAGATGCTCAAATTTTCTGATTCAGACCTTGCTTCTTGTTAGATTAACTAGACATCTGATAGAGAAAAAGTAAGAACTTATAAAGTAATAATGGTACAATATCCAGGAAAATCAAGGTGTGATAGGATAGGTTTTGCTCCTTATCATTTTGAAAGACAAAGAGTACCACATCTAAGTGACTGAATCATGGGACCAAACTCTGAGAAGACTTTTCTCAATATACACATTATATCTTTGATGGCCAAGCCCCATTGTCATCTCTGTGGCACCCACAGCAACATAGTCATGGTTTTAACTATAAGGATGCTTCAAGACAGGTTTATACAGACAAGGGAGAAGTGTCCCAATATAAGGGATATTATTCCATGGTCCTATTATAAACCAAAATGGAAGATAGCAATTAAAAGCTATTAATCATTATACAATGATATCAGCAAGCTTCAAACTGAATCAGTGCTTTTCTAAGGGTTTAGGTGACCTTACATTTAAAGGCCTGTGAAGTTCTGCTCCATTATATAATTTGATGTTCATTGATGTCAGCTCTACCCTGCAGATTATGAAATATAAAAAATCAATTCCACTGAACAAATTAAAGAGGTATTTGGCACACTTCACCCTCCTGGTGACCCTCCTACATTACCTCTTCACACTCCTTGCTACTTGGTCTATTGTTAGTCCAAACCCTTCATATGCTAGTGTCTAGGGTTCCTTCCCTAGTTCTCTTCTCCATCTTTTCTCATTCATCTGCTAACCTCAACTGGGTTCTTCAGTCTTAATGTAGTATATGACTGGAGATTTATATATTTCTTCCTTCTGTGGACCATTTTTCTTTCAAATTACAAAAAAAAAAAAGTACCCCTGTTTTCCTATTTGGCTTCTCAGTCTGAGGAAAGCCAAGGGACAACTTTAACGTAACATAGACTAAATTGAATTTCTGAGATCCTCTCCATTAAAAGCCAAATAAAGAAATGAAAGCTAATCTATTCTGTGGCTTTTCATCTCAGTAGACATCAACTCAGATTCCCTAATTACATAACACAAAGCCTAGAGTCCATTTCTCTAGAAAGTTATATCCAGACTAACAATTTTAAGCACCTTAATCTACCATCAATATCCACTTATGATCACTAGCTCATCTCTGAATGCCCTGCTTATCTCTATTATTACTAATTATAAGGATAATTGTAGTATTTTTCTGACATTCTCCCACTTTATCACATGCCTATAGTCATCAATTGTAGCTAATGCAATATTTTTAGTAAAAGTCATGGCATGGATTTCTCTACTGGTATGGTTTATTAGTCTCAGTTTTAAACAGAACAAGAGACCAAATCCTTATGATGACAAAAAGGTGTGATTTTTTTTCTTGTTGTTTCTTCCCATTGAGTTCATTTTGTGTTATCTAACTACTCTTGGGAGTGGGGCTTCCTTAGCATATAATTGATCTACGAAGGGCTACACCTTTAAACACACCTGACTCAAAAACTCTCAGCAGTTAACAAATGAAAGTAGCACCCATTCCGTGGAATTCCATACCATTTTCTCCCTCTCTGGCAGGATTCTGTCTGATTGTGCTTTCATGAGATTTGTGTATGCTTTCACAATCACTGTAAGTTCTTACATGCAACTGCCTTGTTCTGTCAAGAAAACAAGCTTCCTTGAATGGCCCTTCTCTCTCTCTAATGATCTTTGAGCCTCACTCTTTCTTAAAACTTGGAAGAGAGTGTTTTATAGATGTCCCATTGAGCGCTGAGCAAGCCACATTCTCTTATTTTCATTACATGTAAAAGAAGCAAGTTTTAAAAAGTATATTTTTCCACTGATGTCCCAAATATTTTAGAATCAACTACAATAGAAAACGAAGTGCAGTCAGTGTTGAAATTGCACATTATACAAATTCCTAAGTATTTTCCAAAACAATGTTACCAAAGACTATTTTACTAAGTATATTTTAACTTTGCTTGGCATATTTAAAAAATAAGCCCTTAAGTAATATGACAGTATATGGCTTATAACTTTAACTTTTATATTTGTCAAGTCTGTGGATTTTTAGAGTCCTGAAAGTGGGCTGTTTATATTTTAAATTCTAGTTTTTCATTCTATTCATTTCTAGAAACATCACAGAATGGTTATCCGTAAACTACTTATTATAATGAAATAATTATTTTCAATACAATGAAAAGAACCTCTTGTGAAAGAGAACATTGCAAGAGAACAACATTTAATTACACAGTAAGTGGTCTAGCACAGGGCTTCCTCCTGGCTATGTCTGCCATAACTGTGATTAATGGTTAATAAACAAGAGGATATTGTATGGAGTATATTGCCTTTCATTATAGGATTACATTTGAAAATGTAGGAGGTAAATCAATTCTAATTTTATCAAATAATTTCACCAACAAAGTAAATTAATTTTATGTCTGAGGATTGTATTATTAATTTACATTCTTGGTAAAACTACTATTCTTTTGACATACAGTATATGTAGAATAAATAGTTTTGATATGAATTAATAAATGAATTGACTGTTAACAGAAGCTTGGCAGAAATAAAACTTTAAAAACTTTTTTATATTCAGATATACTCAGCAAATGTAGGGAAGTATTTTGAAGACTAATAAAATTCACCAAAGTATTTTTTAAAAAATATCCAACTTTAACTGGATGTTTTAAGGAAGGGCAAATATCAATACAAAATGGTAGTCTGAAAAATAATATAAAGTTTCTTCAACAATACTAACTATTTGAGTTAGTTAGCACAAAAATGATTACAGAAAGATGATCTACTTTAGACATGCATTGGTTTTGATTATAAGCCATAAGGTTTTGCTAGCATACTGAAAAATGCTGGTATGTAGTTAAGACAAAAGACACATGATTGGGCAGAATACATTGACAGTCATACTCAATACTCAATGGTCAAAACCATGGGGAGGATAAGGAAAAGTGCAGCAAAGGATAATGCTGTGAATTTTTAAATTGAAATGTTCACAATTTATCCAAGCAGAGACATAATACAAAACTGTGATTCAGATAGCTGCGCCAGGGATTTTCACAAGGAACAATAGTGGTTATATATGAGGATATAAACATCTGTTCTCATCTGCCTTACCCTGTGTCTAGAATCTATGTAATGCTGATTTTTATTAATGGACACTGATAAACACATGAGTGAGCATATGTATATACATATATATGTATGTGTGCATATGTGTATGTCAGTAATAACATATGCATACAAATATGCATCTACAACTATGCGTATATCCACCCATGCACATACATTCATGCACACATGCATGCTTGCACACAGACAGGTATACTTTGATACATGGTGCAGAGCAGTTCAGGCAACCTAGGCCCAGTCAAGTAATAGGCCTAGAAATCTGGAGCCCCAGTGGGCAGTTTTTGCCTGTAGGGGGCAGAAGGTGTTCAGCTATAACTCCTGGGTCCTGTTTGCTCCTGTTTCAGTCACAAACTCTCACATCTGCCCCCACGGGAGATGTATACTCTGTCAGGTAGAAAATGACCCAAGCTCTCAGCATTCTAGCTGGACTCTACCCCCTGTCAGTGACCACAACCAGGCATGGCCCATCCCACAGACAGATAGCCATGCCTTACACAATATAAAACCCCTCCTCGCTCTCTTGCCCTCTTTCCTCTCTTGCCTTCTTGCCTTCTTCCTCTCTCTCTCTTGCACTTTCTTCTCTCTTGCCTTTTTCCTCTCTCTCCTGCTCTTTGTTCTCTTCTCTTCCCTTCTTCCTCTCTCTCCTGCTCTTTGTTCTCTTCTCTTCCCTTCTTCCTCTCTCTCCTGCTCTTTGTTCTCTCTCTTGACTTCTTGCTCTCTTTCTTCCTTTCTTTCCTTTCTCTCTCTCTCTTCTTCTCTTCTCCTCTCCTTCCTCTCCTTTCTTTCTATTTACATGACCGGCCTATTTTTTCTTTCCTATAATAAAGTATCTCACTTATGCATTGCCTCCTTTTAACTAACTAATGTAGTTCATGTGCAGCTCCAGGCCTCTACAGCAGAGAGCCTCAACCATTGGCAGCAAGAGAGAGACACAGGCCCCACAGCATGGGCCACTCCTGCAGTTCTACAAGTATAGCCGGGGCAAATTTATGGTGGAGTACAAGGTGTGCAATACTTTTATTAATACAACTTGAGTCTCAAAAGGATCCTCAAATTCATATTTTTGTCCACTTTTTGCATTGTCATTTTTAGTCAGACTATCTAGAACCTTCAAGTAAAATAAATTAGGAAATTGGTTTCTCAATTTGCTCTTCCACCCTTGAGCATGGAACAGTAATTTTCTCTGGAGAACCAGGGTTCAAGGTGCCACCTATCTTGTCAAAACAAGTCCATCAAACTTGCTTAGGCACTTATATGATCTAGTCTCCAGAAACATTAGACAGAATTTTTAAGTTTTATAAATTATCTACTTTTATATATTTTTTCATTGCACTATGACAGTAGGTTTTCATGTTATTTTCCTGGAGAAAAATAAGCTACAAACAAAGAAATCATCTCCCCTCTTCTCTAAAAATTAAATGTATTGACATGCTGTGCATCCTCACTATACATTAAAAGGCATACTAAAATATAATCCATGATCTAATAGAGAAAAATTATCAAAATATAGTTTTTAAGGCTTGGAAACTTCCTGTGAATAGTTTCCCTTCTCAGAAGTATTTTGTTCAGGTAATGCTGGCTTTTTCCTCTTTAACTCCTGTAGATTTAAAGTACACTAACCACCTACTTATTGCAAATTTCATGTGACTAAGCTGCTGCAAATTAATTTGAAACAGCAGTTTCTATTTTTCACTTGTGAGGAAAGGTTAGGATGGTTGCGTGCATTTTCATGGTTTTTTTATATTAACAGAATTTATCTATATTACACAAGATAAAACTGAGGATGGCATATGTATAAGTAGTCATAGTTTAGATCGATGTAATGGTTTTATTAAAATCTTAAGACAGAGTGGTTAGAACAGGAAGCATCATAAAAGGTGCCAGATTAATCCCAAATCTAGTGTTTAAAAATAATCCAACTAAGAACTACTTTGTGTGTGTGTGTGTGTGTGTGTGTGTGTGTGTGTGTGTGTGTGTGAGTATGGGTGTGTATGTATGTATGTATGTATGTATGTATGTATGTATGTATGTGTTTATGTATATTGCAAGAATGTACTTGTGTCTGCAGGCGCTCATTGTTGTTGGAAGAGAGTGTTCAAACTTTTGGGTCTACAATTGCAATTACTTGTGAGTCACTAAAGGTTAATGATGGGCTCTAAGCTCTGGTCCTGCGATAGAACAGTAAGTGCTCATAATAGTTGAGCTGTCTCTACATATGAGTTGAGCTCATAGGTGTTTTGACATAGAAAGGAAGCATCATCCTTGATACAGTCTTAATTGTGCAAGAGGCTTTCATATGTCCTAATATAAATTGTGGATGCAGTTTTGCTAAAGCATTTTATGGAATGTAAAAAATGTATCATAGAATTTTTAAATGCTATTTCTGTGCACAACAGTAAATGAATTGACTTATATTGTCAATGTGAAGTCCAGGACTATATGCCTTTGAAGTTCTCATAGGCTGCATATAAGCCAATGTCAAAATTTCTAAGACTTAGTAACACAACTATTTATTATTTCTGAAATTTTAGTCTAGCATAGTAAATGGCCAATAATTTTTTCTCTTATTCAGATTAAGGAAAAAAACTCAAAATATGTTTGACAATGGAAAAACTTTATTTTAATATTAAATGTACATACACATCTTAGAATGTTCTAAATTCAAATTTGAGCTCATCACACTTGGAGTTTTCAGTCATCAAGTATTTTGCAAAATAAAATTCCATAATATGTTCAGCTTTGAAAATAAACAAGGAGGCTGGAGATGACTTGTAAGTTCAGAGAAGTGCCTGTTTCTCTTCCAAAGGGAATGTCTGGATCATAGCACACAGGCTGAGCCGTTCACAACCACCTGTAACTCTAGATTCAGGATCTCTGACAGTCTCATCTGATTTCCACAGGCATCAGCACACACATTGCATATTCACACATTAATAGAAATATAAATTTAAGTGTATTTTATAGTAAACCCATTATGAAGTATTTTTAAAAGATAACATATGTCAGAGTCAACCCATAAGGCAGCATTTGTTACAATATAAAAACAATGTATGTATAGTATGCACATAATAACAGCTAGCGCTGTCTAGCTATAGCAAAAAATCATTTAATTCCTAGTACTCAAAGCATGTTCTGTGAGCTAATATCACTGGGATCCATGGCTACAAAAAATTCAGAATATTAACCTAATCGAGGTCTATTGATTCAGAATATTCATTTTAATAAGATCTCTAATAGGAATCAAACTAATAGAAAGGCTTAAGAAATTGGTCAAAGATTCCAAAATATTTTATTAAAAAAATGTTCAGTGAACAATGACAGAATACTGTACTGGGACTGTAGGATAAGAACAAATTTGGAGATTGGGCAAAGTCATGGCCTTGAGATAAAATGACAAAGAATCAATTTGCTATGTCTAACAAGAAAGGTCTAACAAAGGAGCAAGCATCTCTAAGATTTCAGAGACATGCCATTGCAAGTTCAAGCCATTGCAGACACTGTGCACAGAGAAGATAGAACCAAATTAATATTATTGAGGATCCTAAGAGTTGTCAGAATTAATCCACACACCTAAGGCACACCGATTAATTATGGTGCAACTCAATCAAAGCTACAGTGCAGAGGAGATCAAGTTAAAGCATCAAACCCTACTATAGTAGTGTGCTAATACACAAAAATAAAGTATAAAAAGGACAGGGTACATATGCACAAATTTACTTGTTAGGAAACATAACTAGCTTTAATGATTAATCCTCAATTAATTTCACAGCCAAATATAAAGATCAGTTCAGCCATTAAACTATATAATTGTCAGTTCCAGTTGCAATAAAAGATGATTTTGCCTTCTCCAGAAGAGTCCTAGTTCAGAATTCTTTCTATGCTGTGGTCCTACATTATCCATGGCCATAGACAGGCTTTCAAATAATGTAGTATGTTTATAAACAGTGCAGAATGTGGTTGTTTTTGGAAGCTGAGACTATCAAGGGGAATGTTGAAGACAATTTTGAGATTTTGAAATGATAAAGACCATGAGGAATATCTCCATGACCATGAACAATTTATTTATGAAATAGTTTTTTTTTAAACTTTTACTGCTTATAGTACACATTTTAAAGCAAATTTAGTGCTTAAGTGACTCCTTCCCTCAATTATTATTAGAGTTGCTACCTTACTACTCACTGTACTTAAATTTATGATCACATGGGTTTGACAGTATTGCCTAAGGCACGTCCTCCTGAATCTAGAACTCAGCATCTACAGAAATAGTTCAGTGGGTAAGGGCACCATGTCTCCAGAAAATTTGTGTCAATGTTCTCAACTTAGAACTGCCAATGGTTATTCAGGAAATAGTAGGACTGAAATACAATCAGGGAATTTCATATGCAATACTCACTTCTATTCTACAATCACAATAACAGTATTGACATTTGTCTTTAACTAATTACTATCCAAAAGATAAAAACACAAACAAAACCCAAGAGCTTACAGGGGCTCCCGGTTATATGAGTAGAATTTATTCCAAAGAAACTTAGCCACAGGCATGTTTGCGGGTTGGAGGTTGACCTCCTTTTCGTTAACTGGAAAAGATCATTTAGAGAAAGAAAAATGCTGAGGTCATCAAATCGTCCTCTGAACCCTGGTTTTACATTATGGTGTTGCCACTAGTAAAAATTATCACCTGTGATACAGTGATCTTTGCAGCAGCAAATCTACTTGTTAGGATTTGGGAAAAAAATCCTACCTCAGAAAGCAGCTTTTAAAAGACTGAAAGGGTGGGGTAGTGAGCAGGGGGAGGGGGAAGGGAACAGGGGTTTGTTTTTGTTTTTGTTTTATTTTGTTTATTTTATTTTATTTTATTTCTTTTATTTTTGGAGGGGAACCTGGGAAAGGAGATATTGTATGACATGTAAATAAAGAAAACATCTAATAAAAAACAGAAAAAAAAAAAAAGAGTGAAAGGAACAACTCAGAGGAGAGCAATCACATCCGGATGGTGCCAGTGCAGAAAGCCAGAGGAGAGTGGCCAAGGATGCTGGATTTTAATAAAATTCCAGATGCATCTGGATGCCTATCATGGTAATGTTTTTTTTCTTCACAGTATCAGTAAAATATTAGTTTTCACACTGTTAAACCATTTGGAAAATTAAATCTTATTTAGAAAGCAATGGACTTTGGATAAACTGTGTTCAATGCAAATTTTAGAAAGACATTTGTGATTTTGTTCATTGTAAACTCTTTCCATGAGATGAGAAGTAAGCACTAGTGTACCTACAGAATATCAATGAGAAATTCTACATAAGCCTGTCGACCTTAGTGTTGAAAGGAAAGTTGAAGGAAAGAGAAAAAAGCTAAATTCATGTAGATGTATAAAGACGTTTCTCTCTATACTTGTCAATGAAGATACGTTAAAAATCTATTTGGACATGGATTTCTACTCCAGTTAGCAAAACCTTTCCCCTTGTCTTAAAAAAAAAAAAAATTCTCCTAAATATTTAGGTAACTTCATACACTTAAAATCTGTTGAGCTGGAGAGATGGCTCAGCGGTTAAGAACACTGACTGTTCTTCCAAAGGTCCTAAGTTCAAATCCTAGCAACCACATGGTGTCTCATCCATAATGAGAACTGACGCCCTCTTCTGGTGCATCTAAAGACAGCTACAGTATATGTAGATATAATAATAAATAAGTCTTTAAAAAAGAATTTAAAAAAAGAAAAACAAAATAAAATATATTAATAATGATCCAAATTATAGTTAAGATGATTTGACTAACAAAATCGTGTACAAAAGAACATCAGGAGTAACACTAGATGGTGTTTTTAGGGGATAGCATGAAAGCTCAGTGGATAAATTGATAAAATAATAAATACCTGAGTTTAGATTTTCAGAATAAAAGAAGAGTGGATTGAGAAGCAAGTTCCAGTAATTCCAGTCCTAACACGCACAAGTGCTCACCCAAACTAGCTTAAACAGTAAATCCAATTTCACTTAGACATCATGTGCCAAACAAAAAAGGTATAGATATATATAAAATTCTTGAAGTCTGGCAGTGATGGTGCATGCCTTTAATCCCAGCACTTGGGAGGCAGAGGCAGGCGAATTTCTGAGTTAGAAGGCCAGCCTGGTCTACAGAGTGAGTTCCAGGACAGCCAGGGCTACACAGAGAAACCCTGTCTCAAAAAATAAAAAAAAAAAAAAATTCTTGAAGTTAACTTTTATCAGCCACAGACTAGTAATCACACACACACACACACACACACACACACACGCTCACATTTCTTCAAGTTGGGAGGAAGGAAGCATGCGCCACTCAGCTGGCTAACAAAATATTACCAGGCTCAGAGAGTTATTGTCTTAGGGATTCATTCTGAAGTAAAACATTCTACCATAGAAGGAGGCTCATTGAGATCAGAAAATAAACAATTCTCAATTCTCAAGAATTCCCTAAGACTGACTAGATTATGAGAGTTTTTTCCCTTTTCACTTGATTGTATAAATCATAAGGTTGCAGATAATAATCTTTAACTTGTCGTACTGCATTCAAGTCAGGCAGAGAACTAAGTGACACCATTTTTCTGACCCATCACCAAACTGCTAGGAACTTTGTGGTAAAGCAGCTGCCTTTGAGTCACCCAAGCTCTCATAAGTTACCTCTCACTGGGACTCATGTAAATAACACCAATAAGCCTGTTGGTTCACCAAATTGGACTTTAGTAGAATCATTACCTTGTATGTATTCAGGTGTTTATCTAGGCATAAATAGATATTTGTGTTACATCTCTTCAGAAAAATCTGCACACCACAGAAGCTTAGAAGACTTCCAAGACCTGGAACATTCATAAAGGTAAAGATTGACAAGGCTACTTTCTAAGTTGATTTAAATAGGAAACATTTGCCAGGATACATGGAGATACTGGTATATGAGTCTACCTATAAATAATAGAGAACTTGAATGCTATTTGTGAATCATGACCCATACAATGAGAGAGTTTCTGTAACATAATTTGCCTTAGAGTCTACTCCTATTAACTGTTCACATTTCTCAGCCGTCCTTCTGTAAGTAGTAATAATTAGTCCAATAAATTCATTAGTTCACTTAGGTAGAATGGGTGAATAATTCCACTGGTAAATAGACATTTATTCCTTTGTACCACAGAAAAGTCACTCAACATACATAATATAAACTCTGTTCTTCACGGAAAGAAATTGAATTTTTAACACGTGATTACACAGGCAGAATAAAAGTCATGGTACATCTACATGCTGAGGAACAGGAAGGTTGGCCAATAGTAGGGTGTTCAAAACTAGAAATGATTCTCAAAATAACCAAAAGGAACCAAATTACTTGGCATGCTAATTTTAGACTTCTGGCAATAATGAACACTGGATGACTCCTTTTTAAAATTTTTTGAGCAACACAGTTTGTGCTCATATGTTATGCAAGACCTAGAAATTACATATCCTAAATCATAAACACATTAACAATATCTTTAACGTAGGGGAGACTGCAATTCCAGTGACTTAGTAGCAGGCAAAATTGCCAACATAATATCATTTATTTTAGATAATGCCTGTGGGTTTTCCTTTACTATTGTTATTATTATTATTATTATTATTATTATTATTATTACTATTATTATTATTGTAAGAAAATGAATTACCTGAGCATGCATACTCTAACTTGTAAGTTTATATATTCTTGCCTTATCATTCCATAGATCTCAGAGAAAAACATATATCTTCAAATTTTAATGTAAAAATTGTTGCACTGAACCCATGTTGTATTAATAATAAAGTTTAGCTTTAAATTAGTTTGAAAAGATAATATAACTTAAATTTCATTTATCAGATTTAACTTTCCACAACTGTCTACATATTCTTTATTATGATCACAATAATACGCTCACCTGGAAAACAGTAGGGACTGATGATTTAAAATTAATTTCTCTTCTGGAGTTTGAAAGCACTACTTGTAATCCTCAATTAGAATCACTTTACTCGGTTTTTGTTGTTGTTTTGTGTTTGTTTATTTACTCAAAACTTTTAGAATGATCTCCTGCAGCAGCTGCATCCTACTAATCAAACTTTTACAGGATGTGCCACCATTCTGCCGGTGATCTAGCTGTGAGTTGTCGCTGCCGCTGCTCTGTTTATTATTTATTTAATCTTTCCTCAAGGACGCTATTTCCCAATTCTCTAAAGCTAGTTATGGGGCAGCCCATCCATCTGTCTTTCTCTGGTGGTTTTCTGCATGCTTTCCTTTAGTGCCATTTTGCAGCTTATGACAGCTCCCGGGAGCCTTGTAATCAGCTCTATAAAATTGTCTTCCTTATGTCCAGCCCCGGTGCCTCCTGTATCACTGCATGCTCCGGTGGCCTGAAGCTCAGTGGCGTAGTCCTGCTCTCCCAGCCTGTGCTAATGTTCAGAAGCCCACTTGTAACTATAACATGCACACACAAATATTATCCTCATCAATAAGATACAATTTGAAAAAATAGCACAATTGGATAGACCAATTTATACAAAGATTTAATGACCTTTCAAGATACATAAAACAATTTAGGGAACAAAATCAACTTAATTCCAAGAAGAAGGTTTGATAGACGTGCTGGCAATGTTCTCAATCCAAAAATATCATTTCTTCTGACTTAAGATCAAATCAAGAAAGCAATTCTCAATAACAATAACAGATAAGCAAAGAAACTCAATTGTCGTATCTGCTAAGAGGTACAGTTTACAAAGAGTAGAAAGAATTGTTATTGTATATGTTGCTATATAGGAAAAATAAGAGGAAATCTTTTACATGAGAACAATGAAAACAAAGAGTGGTGCCTATGTAATGTCGAATGGTAATTATTTAAGATGTTACTTCTAGTGGCAAGGACTGAGATGTGAGACACTTGTGTCCGCTCCCTGTTGGTTGTGAGTAAATAGGTAAGCTACTTCATTTAAGAGAGTTTGGTTATCTATATAACTTATATGGTGCAAAATATTATTTTATTTTATTTTTATTAGATATTTTGTTTATTTACATTTCAAATGTTCTCCCTTTTCCTAGTTTCTCCTCAAAAAAAAAAAAAAAAAAAAAAAAAAAAAAACCTTATTCCCTACCACCTTCCCCTGCTCACCAACCTATCCCACTTCCTGGCCTTGGCATTTCCTTACAGTGAGGCACAGAGTCATCACAGGACCAAGGGCCTTTCCTCCCATTGATGTCAAACTAGGCCATCCTCTGCTACATATGCTGCTGGAGCCATGAGTCCCATCATGTGTACTCTTTAGTTGGTGATTTAGTCCCTGGGAGCTATGGGGGTACTGCTCCTTGGGTCCTTTATCTAGATCCTTCACTGGGGACCCTGTTATCAGTCCAATGGATGACTGTTAGCCTCCATTCCTGTATTAGTAGGGCACTATCAGAGCCTCTTAGGAGACAGCTACATCAGGCTCCTGACAGCCAGAACTTGCTGGCATCCATACTAGTATCTGGGTTTGGTGATAGAATATGGGAAGGATCCCCAGATGGGACAGTCTCTGGCTTGTCAGTCCTTCAGTTTCTGCTCCACACTTTGTCTGTGCAACTCCTTCCATGGGTATTTTGTTCCCCTTTCTAAGAAGGATTTAAGTATCCACACTTTGGTTTTCCTTCTTCTTCAGTTTCTTGTGGTTTGTGGATTGTATCTTGGGAATTCAGAGCTTCTGGACAGTGAGTGCATACCATGTGTGTTCTTTTGTGATTGGATTACCTCATTCAGGATGCTATCCTCCAGATCCATCCATTTCCCTAAAACGTTCATAAATTCATTGTTTTTAATAGCTGAGTAGTACTCCATTGTGTAAATGTACCTCATTTTCTGTATCAATTCCTCTGTTGAGGGACATCTGGATTTTTTACAGATTCTGGCTATTATAAACAAGGCTACTATGAACATAGTGGAAACAACCCAGATGTCTCTCAACAGAGGAATGGATACAGAAAATGTGGTATATTTACACAGTAGAGTACTACTCAGCTATTAAAAACAATGAATTTATGAAATTCTTAACTAAATGGATAGATCTGGAGAATATCATCCTCAGTGAGGTAACTCAATCACAAAAGAACACACATGGTATGCACTCACTGATAAGTGGATATTAGCCCAGAAGCTTAGAATACCCAAAATACAATCCACAAACCACAAGAAACTCAAGAAGAAGGAAGACCAAAGTCTGGATACTTCATTCCTTCTTAGAAGTGGGAACAAAATACCCATGAAAGGAGTTGCAGAGACAAAGTGTGGAGCAGAGACTGAAGGAAGGACAATCCAGAGACTGTTTCTCTCTTAACATGAGATTCTTTATGGCATGTTTATGTCAAGTGGTGATAACACAATAGGAAGTGTATTCTTTCATCCAATAAAAGATATTTAATCATTTGAGCTAACTAAAGTATTATTTATTGTTTTAACCCTGCCTCCTTCCTTGTGATAGAATATTACAGCTGTACCCTTTTGTTACCTAACCTTACAGTATTTTCCATGTATATTGAGGTTTCCTTTGTCTGTCATTATTACAGGTGTTTCTTAGCAATTTGTTTTGGCCAGTAATGGAAAGCAGATATAACATGTGCCAGTGGCCGTCAATGTGCCTGCACAGTTTTGTCTGCCCTCTAGAAGATTTTGTCTGCCCCAGTAGAAAAGCATAGTTGAGGTAGCCATTAGTTCCAAAGTGCGTCAAGGAGAAAAGTTCCCTGGCCTGACCTGTGTTCTGAAGTCAAAGCTACATCATCTGATCTGAGGACCTGCATACGAGAGATATTCCACGGGGTAAGAATCTGATACATTGGAAATATTTGTTTCACACCATTACTGAAGTAGATATATAACTAGCACATTAATCATGACACTATTGTTCACCTAGGCAATGGCTGGTTTAGAAATAAACATATAGAACTAAACTGGACTTGGAAAGATGGGTGCCTTGTGCCTGAGGTTACACATAACTTTTTCTCAATGATAAGCAAAAAAAGGTTAACATTAGTAAATCATTTCCTGCCATTGTAACTGAGTAGATATCTACTTTATTTTATTACCATGCACACTGCCATGCACAGGTATTGCTGGAGGCATGCCTGTAAAGTGTTTCCTTGATTTATGATTCATATGGGATAGCTTATCCCATTGTAAGTGGTGCCTCCCCTGTGCAGGTAGGCCTGTATGGTATAATAAATCAGGCTGGACAAGCCATGGGGAAAAGAGTCTAGACAGCTTTCCTTTACAGACTTTTCTTCTGTTCTTTCAGATTCCTCTCTTTAGGTTCTGCCATAGAATCTCCACCAAGGTTGAATTAAGAAGTGTAAGCCAGATAACCCATTTATTCTCTGTTATAGCTTGTATATGCTCAGCCCAGAGAGTGGCACTATTAGAAGGTGTGGCCCGGTTAGAGTAGGTTAGGCTTTGTTGGAGTAGGTTGGCTATTGTCGCTGTGGGTGTGGGTTTTAACACCCTCATCCTAGTTGCCTGGAAGCTAGTATTCTGTTGGCAGTCTTCAGATGAATATATATAACTCTCATTCCTCCTGTACTGTTCCTGTATGGATGCTGCCATGTTCCCACCTTGATGATAATGGACTGAACCTTTGAACCTCTTAACCAGTTAAATGTTGTCCTATAAAAGTTGTCTTGTTCATGGCGTCTATTCACAGCAGTAAAACTCTAAGACACTCTCCAAGAGGATGTTTGTACTTTATCATAGGAGTAGAAGCAAACTAATACCCACTTCCAACAGCTACTGACCATCTGAAGCTCCTCAGGAAGCTGTGCATCCCCCGCCCCATCAACTGTGTTACCATTATGCCAGTCTTGTTTGGCTCTGTACTGTTGATATTTCATGATGTTCCATGTCATATCTAGGAGACAGGTAGCCTGGTCCTTTAGATCTTATCATCTTTCTCTCCACTTTTCTATGATTGTCAAGGATCTTTAAGTATAACCATTGCCTTTCAGATGTATTCATATTGATTGAACATCCATAGTCAGTCATATCCTCTGCATTTTGATCACTTGTGGATCTCTGTAAGAATCTCCAGCTCATGTGAAAAGAAGCATCTTTGATGGGATATAGAAGCTACACTTCTATTTGGCATAAGTCTAAGTCTGAAAGTGCCCTAAGTTACTTGTGACTGAAAGTTGTTGATTGATACAAAGTTGAAATGTTATAGACATGTAGACTATAACCAATGAAGTTCATTTTAAACCTACAAAGCTATAATATCTTAATAAACATTTTTGAAATAATACATATTTTATGCTTTATGAACCATATGTTTTCTGTTCCAACTACATAAAAAGATGATCATAATACCTAAAAGACCCAAAGCAAATTCTAAAACTGTTGCAAAATTTATTAATAAAAAATAGTCATATTTAGCCTGTAAACTATAACTTGATGGCCCTGAACTATGGGATGAATTAAGATAACTGATAATACTCTTTAGATAGATATCTGTTGAAATTTGGCATTAAAACAGAGGTCATATAGGGGATTCCATAGAAAGGGAAAAATAGTCAATGAAGGGAACTGAGGTAATTAGCTGACTACATGAATAAAAAGAAGATGAATCCCTACTTCATGCTATATAATGGGATTCTAGCTCTATTGTTAAATTTGGTTGAGAACAGGATTCCATGGAACCACTTCATCTTTCCTCTTTTCCTACATGTGGCCAAGGTACTAAAACATCTCCAGCAGAAGCTTCCTGGGCATAGCTTCTCATTTGCATAAGGGCCTTCTATTCACCTCAGTCAATACACATGATAACCATTATAGAACTCTCAATTATATATGTAATTATATATGTTTGCTAGATTTTTCAAGGTATGGTCATATATGACCAAATTTTAGTCATACCTGTGATATATCTTTCACAATATTAAATAAACCTTTCTATATAAAGGAAATAAAAGATCCAAATATGACAACATTATAGATAATTAGTAAAGGGAATGGAAAAGAAGAAATTGCAAAGACAAATTCTGCCCAGCTACATTAATAGTAAATTAAGATGACATTAAGATATACTTCTATATCTGTTAAACTGTTAGATGTTCAAAGGTCCCCAAGTGTCAAATATTTGAAGTTATTAAAAAAAAGTCAGTTGGAATTTCTAAACCTTTTAATGAAAGGTATAAGTTAACACAAAACCAATACAATAGAATAAAGTGTTATTCTGTATACTTCCTGATAACATACTTTAGTACAATGAATGTCCAATGCCACATTTATTCCCTTTGAAGTAATAATTCTATTTTTATATCTGAAATGGAAGATTTGTGCAAAAATGCTCCCACTGGCATGTTTCCTAACAAAAACCAAAATAGGCAAAGAATCAAGGACAAAATTACCATTCAGGAAATAATTAATGTTATATTACATGCACATGATAGTAGGCATGCTAGTAGAATTAATGTTCCCCATGTAAAAGAAAAACAGAG
This sequence comes from Mastomys coucha, assembly GCF_008632895.1. Taxonomy (NCBI): domain Eukaryota; kingdom Metazoa; phylum Chordata; class Mammalia; order Rodentia; family Muridae; genus Mastomys; species Mastomys coucha. The sequence goes on from NW_022196905.1 coordinate 193,348,072, forward strand.
AGAGAATGGATGACTTATAAAGAATATAATAGGAAAAAGTGGATAATCTAGAAGACCAAATAAAATGTGGTTCAATTTCTATATTAAGTGAAAGCAACCAAAGCTCATAGATTTTTGTACAGTAATAGATATACATATGCAATAAAGTGTGTTTTTCAGAAACAGTACTAAATTACAATGCGAAATACAAGATAGCAATTATCATTTCTGGGAGCAAAGGAATGAAAAATCATGAATAACCACAATAATTTTAGTTCTTTGAGAATGATTTTCTCATGTTCTTTCAAATATGTTCACAAATATAAATATAAACTAGTAGGTGTTTGTGTACCTGTGTGTAAAATTTATCCTTTCATTTTTGTGAGTTATATATAATATAAATTATTACAAAAAATCAAAGATATGAAACCCAAAATGGTAGAATATATATCTATAGATTATAAAACAATATTTGCAAGTAAGTTAGTTAAAAATTATTTTCTCTTGTTTCCTAATCCTAACAAGTTACTTTAAAAATGTTTTATATGAAGAGATTGAACCTTTAGCACTATCTTCTCTTTCTTTAAGTAATATACCTTAGAATCCAGCACAGAAAAGTTTGGAAAATCAATATGAAAGACATTGTGCTTGATTTCTACCAAGTTCTACTCATTTGCAAATCCCTTCATTTACTTTCCCTAAGTAATATATTGTCTGGTTTGAAATTTAATCATTTCTACCAGCACAATATTTATAAGCTGACTATTTCATCTCCACTTAAAGCCAAAGTATAATAGGAAGCAGACTGTGACCCACAGCAAATTCAAACGTTTAAAACAATTCTTATTTTATTCACAGTTAATCCCCAGGAGGGCAGACCGTTGAAATTTTGTGTGCTAGCTTATCCTATATACAATTTTCTGACTCTTTTTTTTTTTAACTTGTAAAACTGAGTTCTACACAGCCATTCATCCTGAAAACACTATTGTTATCAGGGGTATTACTTGCCCTCCATGCCAGGTAGCACTAAGCACACACAACTTATTCCTGTCTTCTTTTGTTTTCAGACCACAATAGAAAGAATCATTTAGAAATTTGAAAGAAAGCCTCAGTGCTCTAGTCAAAGAGAATCATTGCCTTCCTTTGTCTGGATAGGAAGCATTTTATTTGAAAGTTTTCTTCATTCACTTAGCATTCCTGAGTTCTCTTGACTTTGACATAGTGGCTACATTTGTTTTTCTGGTTTGTTTAGTTTGTTTTGCTGTCAACCAGTCCATTCTCTCCCCACTGGGCTTGTCACTTTTTTTAGTAAACCCATTTGCAAGAATCCGCTGTGTCACAGGGCTCCTCAAATATCCTAGGGTGCCTTTTTCATATGTATTTGCTCAGATTCTCTGCCTTAGTGTTCTTTGTTCAGCCTTAATTTAAGAGATGCCAGGGAAGAATAGACACATTGGTGCATTCTGCTGCTTGAGTATGTAATACTGTTAACCACTGAAGGGAAAAGAAAAACATATTTTAGCCATAAAAGCCTGAAATTTAAAACTCTGGCAGTTACAAAATGACTGAACATCAACTAGAGTTGCATGTCTATTTAAAGTTTGCCTATACCCCATACGGTTTTCTGGGAAAGGAAGTGATATTGAACAGCCTTACCTATTCTTATCTGACCCTAATGCATAGTTTTAGCAAGGACTGGCAGAATTCTGAAATTTCTTTTAGGGTTTGTTTTCTATCATCTCCCTTTCCAGCAGGGCTCATACAGGGAGTCCTTACAGACTGTAATTGCCATCTTCACTATAATAGTAACAACTATAGTGAGCAACATTAGCATCATTTAACCTTTATTGAGTGCATGACTCATGAAAGTGGGAGGCACTGTGCAACAGACACTCTCTGCACCTAAACAGCCCAGCTTCCCTACCCCACGTTTCCTCTCATGCGTAGTATCTTTCTTAATATCTCTCTTTCTTTTCTTCATTCTACTCAGCCTTTCTACAATCAAAGCTAAGATAAATTTGATTTAGAGCTGCCAAAGATGATGGTCTGTCTTCATCCTTCCTGTTTGTGAAATTATGTTTACTTTTTAAGAAATCTGACAATGGGTTGATGTTTAATTTTATGATACTGATAAGACTCTTACTAAACACTTTAAATTCCATTCAGACAGAAATATCCAAGAGAAAAGGAAATATGACTTGAATGAAGAAATATGACAAATATATCCATTGTTCTTATTGTTTCTATTTTTCTAATAAATAATAATAACAAAAATAATAATTTTAATAGAGGATTTTTTGGTTTTTTATTACTTTTATATTTTTATAGTCCAGTCATTACTCCCTCCCAGAATGGAAATAGAGTATTTTTTAAAAATATACATCTGTTATTCTAGGTATTATCAATAACACATATCTCCATTTGACAAAAAAGAGTGCTATTACATATTTTAACAGGACAATTTGAATCTTCTATAACACACAATAAAACCTCACAGTGATCTACTGTATTTAAAGCACTGGAGATTGATCACTCTGATAAAAGCTCTTTCAGAGTTCATCTATGAAAATACATAACAGTCATCTTAACCTGTAGGAGTTGTGTGGGTAATTTTACCCTCTCAGAATCCAGATGCTTTTTTTTTTTTTTTGAGACAGGGTTTCTCTGTATAGCCTTGGCTGTCCTGGAACTCACTCTGTAGACCAGGCTGGCCTTGAACTCGGAAATCTGCCTGCCTCTGCCTCCCAAGTGCTGGGATTAAAGGCGTGTGCCACCACCACCTGACTTCAGAATCCAGTTGCTTAATGAGGAAGAGATTAAAATAACTTCTGAAGGTTGCTCTGAGGATCACATGCTCCTATGAACAAAACATTAGTCATTCAACTCAGGTGGTGCATACTTTTCATTACTGTAAGATGGGCAGGACCTATCCAATTCTGGCTCATAGAGATTTTCTGGAGCTCTCACCTTCTTACCTATTCTTTTCTTTCATGCAATGCCAGATAAGTCTATAATTCGTTAAAGTGAAGATTATAAAGATACATATTAACTCACACTTCACTCACTTGCATTGTCTCTAACTAAAAACCAACAAAGCTAGTAGAAAATGTTTCTGAATTTCATTATGTGCTAATATTTCTAACCAGAAGCCTTTTCTTACTAAGAATCTGGTTCTCTCCCCAAAGGCTGTTCAAGGTAAAGTCTATCATGCTGGTTAACATATTCAAGGCTTGACACTCGTCTTTGTAGGATTAGAAAACTTTAATAGCACAAGGCAAGGAAATTAGTCTCTGGAGTTGTCTTTTATTACTCAAATCTACAAGTTCTAATGTCCAAACTGGCATGTAGAATCATAACAAGGACTTGAGTTATTAGATAAGTTGGACCTATACAGGCAAAATATTTTCATCAAACAACTGTTGACCTCACACTATATTTCAACAACAAAAATCTTTCAGCGATTATCTCTATAAGGAATATAGCTGTGATGCACCGTATATTTTACTTCTTGATACCTTCAACAATACCTCTATAAATCTTTCTAATTTCCTTGCTTATTTGGTTTATTTTTAGAAGAGTACTTTTTTTTTTCCTGTGAAGATTTATTTCATGCGATGTCTACCTTTTGAACAGAAGATTTTATTCCTTATTTCAATAGTTCATAAGCAAGTTCAAGGTATAATTATCTACCACCATAACAGTGAAAACCTAAACTTAACTGAAATTTTTAAAATTTCAAATAGCAATTAATAAAATATCAGGTATTAAATATTTATCTGACTTCATGCTGTGTCTTGTACACTGACATATTTGTAAACATTTTCTTTCAGACAGTCTCTTCTCTGTATTCCATTGTTTAGTACCTCTCCATGCAATATATCACACTATGTTTGGTCATTTGACAAATACTCTTTTATCTTTAAGAGGCATTGAGAAGCATGGGAGCACAGCTTGGCAACATATGAAATAGCCTGGTGGAATTGTGTATACCAAACCTCTACAGAGAGATGCTTCCAAGAAGTAGAATCTACTTCTAATAGCCATGCTTGGTGAGAAAAAAAAAATGTGCCCTGTGGATAGTCACCTTCATAATCAACACTGCTTGCTTCTCCTTGCCATCTGCTTCAAAAGCCTATTCACCAGCCAGCCTTCTTGCTGTCTTTGCTGTAACAGCAGCTTTGAATTGTGGTGAGCCAGGTGGTTGCACTAAGATAATGCCATCCATGTTCACACAACAATAGTAGAATCAGGCATGATAGAAAATTATGGATAGTCCAATTTGTCAGAGCTCAGTACAATAGTCCCAAACGGGCACTTAAGCAGCAGGACCGACATAATCAAGATGCTACTTCTTGTGGGGCCAAGTAGGCAGAATTTACTGAATAAAATCAACAATTTTTTGTTGTACCTAATTTCATCACAATTGACTAGACTTCAAATACAGTCTGTCATTTAGAAACATGGTCTATATGGTCAAATGTGAAGGCAAGCTCTAAGAACCAATAATTTTATGTTTCAAATACAGAGAATTTCTAAAGCATTGCCTAACCTAGCCTTGTATGTAAGATAGCACAGTGTTTTCCAGACATTTTATTCAAAATTCAATGTTTTTATTTTTCTACAAAGTCCTTACTAAGGACTTTACAAACACATGAACGCAATAACATGTATAATATAAATATATTATCATTTTAATACGATATAAATATAATATATTTTAAATACTTGTAATAGGGCTTCTGCATTCTATATATTTGTTTGAATATTCTAATACAAGTAGGATGTCAGCAGCACAACCTATTTGTCTTTTAAGATAAATAGAATCCCCAAACTTTTCTGAGTATATTCTTTTGTATATAATTTTTTATTATTTATTAATTTATTATATGTGAGTTCATGTTAGCTGTCTCCAGACACACTAGAAGAGGGCACTGGATCCCATTACAGATGATTGTGAGCTACCATGTGGTTGCTGGGAACTGAACTCAGGACCTATGGAAGAGTAGCCAGTGCTCTTAACCACTGAGCCATCTCTCCAGCCTCTCTGAGGGCATGCTTGTTTCTCAAAACTATCCTTAAAATATGTCTGCTAAAGTTAAATATAATATCACAGCAGATATCCTTTGTCTCACCTTTAAAACAAAAGATATTTTTCTACTTGTAATACTGAGCTTAGAATTAAATGGTTTTCAGCATGTTAACAAGCCTGTCTGGTAAGTTTTGCATATGCTGTACATCTTTATACTGTATCCATATACTTCCATAAAAAAAAAACACAGGGGATATATAATGTTCTACGTAAATGACCAGAAACAAAACTTCTGAAGGGTGGAAGGAAATATTCATGCTAGCTGTGAGTTTCAGAGTGTTAGTAAACCATTCAGTGTAGCAATATCTGTAAAACATATTCACCCGTAATGATAAGACATATTCTAAAAATAATTCATCAATGACAAAATATCTTATTGAAGAAGATAAAGTCATTAAGAATTTCTTGGATGAGATCTCTATGGCTTTTCTGAGATACTGCTCTTGAATAAATAATCATAATTTTGAGATTATTATCAATTTTTTCATTTATATTATATTACATTTAGTTACCAAGCATGGATGCAATAGTAAAAGTCAACACTAGCCAATTACAATTTATAGTTGCCATCAGTACAGAACTAGTCAAAATATATCTAGGAGCACTAATTTGTCTTATAATTTAATAAGACAGTCTCATCAGGACTCATAAACACCTGCCAAACTGCTGCCTGTGGCAAGAGCAAGTCAACCAGGAATACCTATTATATTTTTTAAGTTTCTTGTTTGCTTAAAATTATTGAACCCAAAAATATCCCCAGGAAGACTAAATGTATTGTAATAGTTAGTTTTAAGGTGGAGAAAATTACCATTCAGAACCCTGTATCTATACAGATATTAATATTAATCCCAATTATTTCCAATTATTCTCCCAAACATAGACGGTAAAGTGGCAGGTATGGTATCATTAATACAAATAACATTCTTTTTTTCCTGAAGCAAAGGTCCTGGGGTATTTGTAACCTACCATCAGTTTGGCCTTTGCAACCCATGCCCAAAGCCACAGATTTAGCTTGCCGTCTACAGAAGTGAGACTAGTATTGATCAATCTCTAACTCAGAGGATGTATGTAAGGTTTCCCTGAAGTTTATAAGGAAATCCATATATAAATACAGAGCTCAAATGACATGAACAGTTAAAAGCTATCTTAATACCAAATCAATTTGCTTATGATACATATTTGCTTTCAATCTCCCTTAAATATTGATAGGGTATGTGGACATTTTTCTTTTTTTCTTGTTATATTGACACTTATTTTCTTTCTTAGTGCTGCAGAAAATGAGAAGATACTCAAATGGCCAAAATAGAAAAATCCATTCAATCCATTTCTATTAGTTTACAGATAACATAAAAGAAAACATACAGCCAAGGCATGTACAATGACCAGATTTAAGAGAGAAAGTATGTGTATTTGCTACCAATGGATTCAAATATCCAGAGATTAACATTGCATTTTATTGATTAGAGTCCACAAGTGGGTATCAAATTGCACAAGCCAGAGTGCACTTAGTGGTGAAGACATTCTTGAGACAGAATTAGAAGGATAAGCCAGTATCCCTTTTCTATGGAAGCTGTATTCTTTCTATATATTTGCATTAAAAGATAGCAAGAATGGTGAAAGAAAAGGTGGCGCCTATCATTGCTTGTTGGCTCTTTCACTGGACCTTGTTTTAAAGAATCTCTATAAAAGTAATATAAAATTAAAAAAATGAAGAAAACATCTAATTTTGTTGAGCTCTAATCTTGCTGGTGAATATCTCTGTGTATCACTCTTCTTTCCGCACTTCTTCTACCTTTTTTTTTTTTTTTTTT